>NC_056739.1:1710671189-1710798689 GCF_019279795.1 Protopterus annectens | reverse complement strand
TCCATTGGGGATTTAACTTTGTTGATCCAGCAGCTTTCACAATATTTGAAACGAATTGAACAAGTGGCAGCACCCCATTTTAATACATCTCTATCAAACAACAATGGCTCCTACATTCATTCTTTTTCCCAAAGAGGACTGAACCTTCATGGAGAGTCTGAACTGCAAAGAAGTTTGAATAATGTGCCAGCCTTCGATGAAGGGCAGGTTATTAATGTGTTGAATGGTGTTAATGCAGCTAATGAATAGCGTAGTCATGTGAGAAATGGTCCCCTGTTCTGCATGACTAGTTATGCAATTCCTTTTGTTTTACTGGGTAGCAAAAGGTGGACAGTGGTAATATTACAAATAATTTGTTGGAATTAGACTATATTCTTTTGAAAATTAAAAAATTGCACTTGGACAATGCCTATTTTTTCTGAATGTTTGAAACTGTATATTGTGCCAAAGGGACTGCTTTTGTGGCATTTTCCTACTGGGCTGGCTGCAAATTATCCATTCTCTAATGAACTGATACATATACTTGACAGGCATGGAATGAAGTACATGGTCTGGTAATCAAACATAATAAGAAACTCATAGAGACTTTAAGTGAACAGGTGGTGCATCTGGAGAGTTCAATTTTACAAGACTCTCAGTATAAGGAATTTGCAGTGGAATATGTTCATATTTTTAGATCTGTTGAGGAACAGATGACTGTGATTAAGAATAGAAAGCTTAAAAACTGGTTAAAGACCAAAAGGCATAAAGTGACAATATTGCATATCCCCACCCCCACAATCTCAACAGTGAGGGAAAAACATTTTATTGGGCAACAATTGCAGCCAGTGGAACAAAGTGGATTTGGTGGGGAGAATGCAGTAATAAATTTTGTGAATGTGGATGGTGAACGTTTTTTAGGGACAGATGAATTTCCCCCACTGAGGCGCTCAGAGCGGCTGAGAAATCAACAATGAGATCAGAACCAATTTGCTCAGCAGGCGGAGTTCCAACAACCACTGAGACCATACAGGAGGGGTGGTTCGTACAACAGGAGGGGCTGGGGATATCAGAACAGGACATGAATGGTTGTGACACTATGATGGATAATCAAACTAATACTGTTGTTATATGACCTGTTTCAATTTGTTACATTAATGACTATGATTTTAAAGTGTTTTATTTTTCTTCAGTTTCTGTTGATAGAAGCTGTTGTGATTTGTTTGCAAAATGTTTCACCTTCATTCCAAGTAGGTCTATGGATGTGGATAATTTTATTTATTTATTATTTAGTGAGATTTTCGGGAAGTCCACTGGGCCCGAGCCCGAAAGGGCCTCCGGCCCGGAGGCCGGGAGAAAGGCACATGAAAATACCATACACACAAAACACAGCAGAACAGATCTAAACTAATACTTACAAACACAAAAAATTGTAATTGAGTAATAAGGAATAATAACCATAACAAAAAGAAAGAGAGGTGCATTGGGCACTATACAAAAGAAAAAATATATATTAGTGCAATGTGAATGTTAGTAAAGAAAGGAAAGGAAAATATAGATAGAGTTTGAAATGCAAGAGCAAGGATGCATGGGAAGGGTTTATTCATTTGAAAAAATATGTTAGGAAACTCAATTCTGAAATTATGTTTCATAATGTGCATAGTGTCACTAACCCTTTAGCAATTCCTAAAATTTCTAGCATCTTTAATCCTCCATTACATCCCTCACTGGAACTGTTTGAAAAATTATGTGAGACTGACATACGGAATATTCATGTGTATAATTTACCAGAATTTTGTAGTGTTAACCAGTCTGAAAGGATGAGTTTAAATAGTTTGAGATGTAATAAGTCCATCAGAATTATTAAGCCTGACATGCATTGCGAAAATGAGGGTAATTCTTACTGGCACAATGTATGAGCCCAGTTCATTGAATCAGTTTAATGGAGCTTATAGGCTAATTAGAGGTGCATTGAATGATCTCTTTATTGATGGCAGTATTTCATTGAGTGAACTTGGCTATTATTGGTTCACTCCCCCATTACCTCTACTATCTTTGGGCTTCCCAAATTGCATAAAAGCACTGAACAACCCACCATGCATCCAATAGTGGATGCTAGAGGTTCCATCACACATCCACTGGTGAAATTAAATTTCTTTATATTAATTTGAAGGGTTAGAGCCCTTCATTTGTAAGGACTCATGGGCATTTTTGGATAAATTGGATCAACTTGCATATAAAGATGTATATATTTTCATAACAGTTGACATAAAGGATTTAGATTCAGTCATCCCACATATACTTGGGGTGGAGTGGTTTTGTGACTACCTGTTTGCTAAAGGGGTCCCACAATCGGAGATTAATTTGTATGAACACCTGTTGGAAATGGTCTTGATAAATAATTTTATCCTTTTTGAGAAGGAATTTGTTCTACAAAAGGAGGTTGTTACAATGGGTTCAGCATGTGGGGGACTGTATGCTAATATTGTAATGTTTCAATGGGAGAAGCTATACTTGTTTGATTCTAGATTTTTTCAGTACTGTTGACTATACACAAGATTTTTGGATGATTTATTTATTTTATGGGAAAGCCCAAAAGATGAGATCAAATTATTTTTAGAATATATTAATGGAACAACACATTTTCTGAAGTTCACCCACTGTGTGAATGAGGAGAGGATCTCATTTTTGGATGTTTTGCTTTGTAAGAATCAGATTAATGGTAGGTTTATTTCTTCAGTATTTTGGAAAGAAACCTACTCAAACAGTTGTCTTCCCTTTTCCATTGCCCACCCATTTAAACAAAAGTGGGTTGTCCTAAAAGGACAATTTGCACGTGCAGCCAGAATGGTGCCAACATTTGATTTATTTCTGGCTGAATGTGATGTATTGAAGGGTATGTTTTTAAGATGTGGTTACCCTCCTAGGTTGATTAATGAGCTCATGCTTGAAGTTGTGAATAAAATGGAAAGGAGGTTCTATAAGCCCATTCTGGGTAATGTTTCCAAGGTGGGTGACACAGGACCCCAAGGTGCCCTGAATACTAGGGCCATGATTGGAGATATTTGATCTGATAATCCCACATTATAGAATGGGGGCAGTGACTGTAATAGTGATATAAATAAATATAAAAGTTCCTTCATTTCTACATTTAATAGCTCAAGTAGGAAAATAAATGATGTCTTGGTAAAGAACTGGCAAGGTGATGAAATATAACAGGGAGATTAGGTGTAAAATTAGTAATGGACCAGTTATTATTTACCAGTGGGGCAATAATTTAAACGATTTGTTTGACAAAAAATATTGGGTACATTGAAGAAAGGTGTTTTTTGTTCCTATTGTGAGCACATTTTGGAGATAGGTAAAATTACAATTAATGGTTATAAATTTAAACCAGCTGGTAAGTTTATGTGTAATATAGAGAAAGTGGTATATTGTGTTTTGTGTATGTCTTGCACATGTTTCTATACTGGGAAAACAGAAAGAAAATTTAGGAGCCTTATTTATGAGCACTTGAGGGATATTAAAATTAAGGATATATGTGCTCTGTCTAAACACTGTGTTGAATTTGAGAATAATATTCTTAAGTTGTATTGCATTAGAAACCCTTGATGTTAGTAACAGAGGTGGGGCATGGTCTCTGCTACTTGAAAAAAGAGAGTTTATTTTGCAACATAGGCTTAATGCGATCCATTGACCAGGTTTACATGAGCAGGCATCTTTAGCCAATGTTTTAAAACTTAAAGCTTTGGTGAGAGTTTTTTTTTTTTTTTTGTGGGGGGACTTGTTTTCTTTATTCATATATGTGTGTGTGTGCGTGTGTGTGTGTGTGTGTGTGTGTGTGTGTGTGTGTGTGTGTGTGTGTGTGTGTGTAGATATATATATATATATATATATATATATATATATATATTTTTTTTTATATAAAGACAAAATCCACTGCAACTGAGAGGCCGTAGTTAAAAAAGAAATAACTTATTGTAAAATATAAACTTCGGACTCAACACGACTTTGTATAGTTTTAAAGAACAAAAAGGTTTATTTGGTGGTACGCTTCTTCAGACCATGAAAACTTTCTACAAAATGAACAACTTTATATACTAAACTCATCAACACTTAATTATCTAAACAATCAATCATTCACACTCAATAATTCAATAAAACAATTAAGAAAATTAAAAACTACAACAGTTAAAAAGCAGCATTATAAGGACATATTCTGAAGGCACTTCCACTAAAAAGTTAAAAATCATGCAGACAAAATCAATACTTAAACATTCACTATGAGTGAATAATGAAGGCAATTTTCAGGACTGAGTTATTATGTTACAACATATATATATTTTAAAAATAAATACTAAAGTAAACAAATATATGCAGTCTGCACTAAAATCTTCAGTATAAAGGCATGTGCAATACTTTTAAACTGATAAATATAAACATCAAAAACACAAATATTAAAATAATAATATATCATAATAAAACATGCTAAATGAGCTCTAATCATAGTTATATAGAGGTATAACATTATTTATTGTTTATGTTATTTCATACTTCCTTTATAAGGCTTACTAATTTAAATAACCTATATATAATTTATGTACTCATACTATGTGTAAATATTAAAATTAATATATATGTATATAAAGATATATGACCATGAAAAATCAAATAGGAAGGAAAGTAGGAAGGGAATAAAAAGAAGAAGAAAGGAAAGTGAAAATTATGAGAAAGGTTAGAGAAATAAAAAGAATCAAAAAGGGGGGGGAAGGAAAAGGAAAGGGGGAAGGGTATATGAATAATAGAGCATGAGTGGAGAATATTAACTAATATTTATATTCTGTAAAATAATTATGTTTAACACAGACTAGATGGCATGTAATGAATGAATAGGTAAAAATTGATGAAGAATTTTTTACACTTTTTCTGAGGTAGATCGCATATGTCAAATTTATCAAAAGATGTCGATATATAAATAAATAAATACTATCTCATAAATACATGTGGAAACATATTAAAAAACATGTTGAAAACATTTTTAGAATTAAGCCAATTACCTACGTGCATTTAGGTATGGTTTGATTGAAACATAAAGATTCAAACCTGGATGGTAATGCCCTTTTAATCTAAAAATCCATTTTAATTCTTTGAGTTCTAATAAATTAATGTAATCTCCTCCCCTGATGTTTGGTTCAACTATTTCCAGAACTCTGAACACAAAGGAATGTCCTGGGCAACTTAAGGCATTCAATTCATTTTGTTTCTTGATATCATAGATGTGATTATACACCCTGTTCTTAAGCTTACGTTTTGTTAAGCCAACATAAAATGCTGAGCATTTTACACACGTCGCTAAATAAATCAAACCTGAGCTGTCACATGATGCTAAAAATCTTGGTTTAAAGACATATTTAGTATCCGGATGTATGTACACTTGCTCATTTGTAATAAATTTACAATAGTTACATCTGTTGCAGGGATAAGTGCCTGCTTTCTCAACTAAAACTTGTTCATTCCTACTGGGTCTATCACATAGCATTCTTTTGAGACTCTTATTACTCCTGTAGACAAAATGAGGTGTTTTGTTAGTAGCACTTTCCAGTTATTATTAATTATTCTCCTGACATTTTGACTATCATTAGTATATGTAGTGAAAAAACTTAATGTTCCTTTTATACTAGTTGGGTTTCTAGGCCCTAAGTAATGC
Source organism: Protopterus annectens (assembly GCF_019279795.1). Taxonomy (NCBI): domain Eukaryota; kingdom Metazoa; phylum Chordata; order Ceratodontiformes; family Protopteridae; genus Protopterus; species Protopterus annectens. The sequence continues at coordinate 1,710,793,003 of NC_056739.1, read as the reverse complement.
TTGGAATTATTTTCAAAGGATAAAATTGTGGCTTTTTCTTCTTTCAACACTTGTGACATAATGTTCTTCACCAAGCTTTCATCAAATTTTCTTTCAAGAAAAATATTTTCCAAAATGTCTGCTTCACGAGATAAGTCATCTTTATTTTTACAAATTTTAGATATTCTAAGGAACTGACTCCTGACTATCCCCTTAAAAACATGGCGGGGGTGCATGCTATCATAGCACAGTATAGAATTTCTCCAGCAGGCTTTTCTAAATAAAGTTGAACTCAGCTTGCCATTGTTTATACTAAGACATACATCTAGGAAATTCACTGATTCATAGGACGTGTGCGCTGTAAATTTTAAAAATGTTGTGGTAGTTTCCAAATGATCTTTAAATTCTAAAAACTCTTCTTCTGACCCTTCCCATACCAATAAAATGTCGTCCACAAAATGGTAGTAAGCCAATATTTTTCTATAAGATGGATGAGTAAAAATGAAATCTCTTTCCCACTTATGCATTACCAAGTTCGCATAGGTGTTTGCACTGGGGGTGCCCATGGCAACCCCCGAAGTCTGTAAGTAAAGACACCCTTCAAAACAAAACACATTGTTATAAAGAACTAAATCTAACAACTGGCAAATGAGAATAATGTCATTGTTCTTTAAGGTTGTGCATGTTGATAAGAGTTCTCTCACTGCCTGTACTCCTTCCATGTTGGGTATGGATGTCTAATGTAACTAGTAGATGTTGTCCTTTAATCAGTTCTTTATCCATGGCAAAAGATGGTAAGTATCTTTCAAGATGTTTGGAATTTTGTTGACTATGGGTCTTAGAGGTTTTCTAAATAAACTGATATCTTTTCTGTTACCCATCCCTCACTAGCCACTATTGGTCTAATGGGGGGGGGGTACAATACCTTTATGCATTTTTGGCAATCCTTTGATGGCAGGTAGGAACGGTTTTTCTATAGTAAAATAATCATACAGTTCTTCCGATATTTGTCCACACATAAGTGCATCATATATTTCATCTTTAACTCTAGCTAGAATTTTAGACAGCTCTAAATTGTCAATTTCCTGATAAGTAGTGTGGTCACTTAACATGCCATGCATTAAAGCTTGATATGCCGATTTATCAAATATAGCTACCCCACCCCCTTTATCTACTGGTCTAAAAACTAGGCTTTTGTCATCTTTCAAGTTATGAAGAGAGGAAAACATACCATTTGTCATATTAAAAAACATACATTTTCTCTTATTATTCGTATAATAATCATAAAGGTCCTTTTCACATAGTTTGGTAAAGAGTTCGACATGCCCTGGTATTACTGGATAGAAAGAACTTTTCTTTTTAAAGTTTGAAACATTGACAACACAGTCATTAGTTTCAGATGATTTGAAAAAAACATTCTAAGGTCAGTCATTATTTCTGAGAGAACACTACTTTGGATAGTCCATTGTTGAGGAGCTCTTCATCATGACTGGACATATTAAAGAAGAGCTGGTTCCTTACTTGTAATGTCTCATTCTTTGGAAGGCTTTGTTGTCTTCCGATAGCTTTCTTTTTTTGCTCCAACTGTTCAACATTTTTATGGGATAAGGTAAAATTTCATTTTTGAGATGGCACCTAAATTCTTGTGACCAAGTTTGTTCGCTTCCTGGTTAGGAAGATGGTTGCCTGTGGTGTAGTTGTTATAGGGAGTTCAGGCGGTGTAGTAAAAGTCTCTCTCGAGCTATCCTCCTGAACCACTCTTGATGTCGCCAGTGCTGGTTCGTGTCATCTGTCTGCATGCGAGCCTGGATGTTGGGAGATTCTTTCCTTGGCCAAATGAAGACATTACCTGAAGCAAAGTCTTCAAAGTCACGTTGCAGCTTTCGTTGTTTGATTTGCTGTCACTTGACTGAAAAGACTGTCCATTCTTCTTTGGTATTGATCACCAGTGAAACTTTCAACAAGTTCTTGTTGAGAGATGTTAATTTTAGAGAGTAGCTCTTTTTCTATTGGGCTAAAGTAATCTATTAGGAGACGAACATACTGCATGCTGGCTTCCAAATTAATCTCCTGCCATCGCTTAAGCAGGTAGGGGTGAGCATCACCATAGGAAGGCATACAAAGTATACGCATTCCTCTAGGGATTAATTTCCATGTGCTTTCTCTGCCAGTTTAAACGTTGAAACTTGTACAGATCATTCTCCAAAGATTTTATCTTGTTGTTAAACATTTCTAAATTGTCATTACTATTCTCTACGGTGTTACCATTCGGTGCTTTTAAGTCCAGATTCAATAAAGGATTAAGTCCATCATTTAGGAGTGTTGTCCACATTTCTTTTCTCCTAGGTATCCTCGGTTCTGGCACATAGTCGAGTTCCACAAGTGGAAATAAGCGAGAAAATATATATATAAAGACAAAATCCACTGCAACTGAGAGGCCGTAGTTAAAATAGAAATAACTTATTGTAGAATATAAACTTCGGACTCGACACGACTTTATATAGTTTTAAAGAACAAAAAGGTTTATTTGGTGGTAAATACCTTCCTATGCAGCTTCTTCAGACCATGAAAACTTTCTACAAAATGAACAACTTTATATATTAAACTCATCAACACTTAATTATCTAAACAATCAACCATGCACACTCAATAATTCAATGAAACAATTAAGGAAGTTAGAAACTACAACTGTTAAAAAGCAGCATTATAAGAACATATTCTGAAGGCACTTCCACTAAAAGGTTAAAAATCATACAGACAAAATCAATACTTAAACATTCACTATGAGTGAATAATAAGGGCAATTTTCAGGATTGAGTTATTATGTTGCAACATATATATATTTTAAAGATAAATACTAAAATATACAAATATATGCAGTCTGCACTAAAATCTTCAGTATAAAGGCATGTGCAATACTTTTAAACTGATAAATATAAACATCAAAAACACAAATATTAAAATAATAATATATCATAATAAAACATGCTAGATGAGCTCTAATCATAGTTATATAGAGGTATAACTTATTTATTGTTTGTGTTATTTCATACTTCCTTTATAAGGCTTACTAATTTAAATAACCTATATATAATTTATGTACTCATACTATGTGTAAATATTAAAATTAATATATATGTATATAAAGATATATGACCATGAAAAATCAAATGGGAAGGAAAGTAGGAAGGAAAGTGAAAACTATGAGAAAGGTTAGAGAAATAAAAAGAATCAAAAGGGGAGAGGGAAAAAGAAAGGAAAGGGGAAGGGGGGAGAGGGTATATAAATAAATAGTAGAGCATGAGTGAAGGATGTTTACTAATATTTATAATCTGTAAAATAATTATGTTTAGCACAGACTAGATAGCATGTGATAATGAATAGATAAAAATTGATAAAAATGTATACACTTTTTCTGAGATATATCGCATATGCCAAATTTGTCAAAAGGTGTCAATATATAAATAAATACTATCTCATAAATACATGTAGAAACATATTAAAAAACATGTTAAAAACATTTTCAGATTCAAGCCAATTACCTACGTGCATTTAAGTATGGTTTGATTGAAACATAAAGATTCAAACCTGGATGGTAACGCCCTTTTAATCTAAAAATCCATTTTAATTCTTTGAGTTCTAATAAATTAATGTAATCTCCTCCCCTGATGTTTGGTTCAACTATTTCCAGAACTCTGAACTCAAAGGAATGTCCTGGGCAACTTTGCGCGTGCTTTGCTAAGGCATTCAATTCATTTTGTTTCTTGATATCATAGATGTGATTATACACCCTGTTCTTAAGCTTACGTTTTGTTAAGCCAACATAAAATGCTGAACATTTTACACACGTCGCTAAATAAATCAAACCTGAGCTGTCACACGATGCTAAAAATCTTGGTTTAAAAACATATTTAGTATCCGGATGTATGAACACTTGCTCATTTGTAATAAATTTACAATAGTTACATCTGTTGCAGGGATAAGTGCCTGCTTTCTCAACTAAAACTTGTTCATTCCTGCTGGGTCTATCACATAGCATTCTTTTGAGACTCTTATTACTCCTGTAGACAAAATGAGGTGTTTTGCCTACCAATTGTTGCGTATAGTCGTCTGTTAGTAGCACTTTCCAGTTATTATTAATTATTCTCCTGACATTTTGACTATCATTAGTATATGTAGTGAAAAAACTTAATGTTCCTTTTCTACTAGTTGGGTTTCTAGGCCCTAAGTAATGCTTGGAATTATTTTCAAAGGATAAAGTTGTGGCTTTTTCTTCTTTCAACACTTGTGACCTAATGTTCTTCACCAAGCTTTCATCATATTTTCTTTCAAGAAAAATATTTTCCAAAATGTCTGCTTCACGAGATAAGTCATCTTTATTTTTACAAATTTTAGATATTCTAAGGAACTGACTCCTGACTATCCCCTTAAAAACATGGCGGGGGTGCATACTATCATAGCACAGTATAGAATTCCTCCAGCAGGCTTTTCTAAATAAAGTTGAACTCAGCTTGCCATTGTTTATACTAAGACATACATCTAGGAAATTCACTGATTCATGAGACGTGTGCGCTGTAAATTTTAAAAATGTTGTGGTGGTTTCCAGATGATCTTTAAATTCTAAAAACTCTTCTTCTGACCCTTCCCATACCAATAAAATGTCGTCCACAAAACGGTAGTAAGCCAATATTTTTCTATAAGATGGATGAGTAAAAATGAAATCTCTTTCCCACTTATGCATTACCAAATTCGCATAGGTGTTTGCACTGGGGGTAAAGACACCCTTCAAAACAAAACACATTGTTATAAAGAACTAAATCTAACAACTGGCAAATGAGAATAATGTCATTGTTCTTTAAGGTTGTGCATGTTGATAAGAGTTCTCTCACTGCCTGTACTCCTTCCATGTTGGGTATGGATGTAAAAAGGCTAGTTACGTCTAATGTAACTAGTAGATGTTGTCCTTTAATCAGTTCTTTATCCATGGAGTCTAACGACTCCAAAAGATGGTAAGTATCTTTCAAGATGTTTGGAATTTTGTTGACTATGGGTCTTAGAGTTTTTTCTAAATAAACTGATATCTTTTCTGTTACCCATCCCTCACTAGCCACTATTGGTCTAATGGGGATGCATTTTTGGCAATCCTTTGATGGCAGGTAGGAACGGTTTTTCTATAGTAAAATAATCATACAGTTCTTCCGATATTTGTCCACACATAAGTGCATCATATATTTCATCTTTAACTCTAGATAGAATTTTAGACAGCTCTAAATTGTCAATTTCCTGATAAGTAGTGTGGTCACTTAACATGCCATGCATTAAAGCTTGATATGCCGATTTATCAAATATAGCTACCCCACCCCCTTTATCCACTGGTCTAAAAACTAGGCTTTTGTCATCTTTCAAGTTATGAAGAGAGGAAAACATACCATTTGTCATATTAAAAAACATACATTTTCTCTTATTACTCGTATAATAATCATAGAGGTCCTTTTCACATAATTTGGTAAAGAGTTCAACATGCCCTGGTATTACTGGATAGAAAGAACTTTTCTTTTTAAAGTTTGAAACATTGGCAACACAGTCATTAGTTTCAGATGATTTGAAAAAAAATTTAGCTAAACATTCTAAGGTCAGTCATTATTTCTGAGAGAACACTACTTTGAAAGATAGTCCCTTGTTGAGGAGCTCTTCATCATGAACGGAAACTGGACATATTAAAGAAGAGCTGGTTCCTTACTTGTAATGTCTCATTCTTTGTTGTCTTCCGATAGCTTTCTTTTTTTGCTCCAACTGTTCCGACGTTCTCTCATAGGCGCTAACTTTTTTATGGGATAAGGTAAAAAAGCCGTACTTTCATTTTTTGAGATGGCACCTAAATTCTTGTGACCAAGTTTGTTACGATACGCTTCCTGGTTAGGAAGAGGAGTCGACGTGGTTGCCTGAGGTGTAGTTGTTATAGGGAGTTCAGGCGGTGTAGTAAAAGTCTCTCTCGAGCTATCCTCCTGAACCACTCTTGATGTCGCCAGTGCTGGTTCCGTTGTCGTCACGATTGTGTCATCATGCGGCGCCGTATTCGGTGTCTGCATGCGAGCCTGGATGTTGGGAGATTCTTTCCTTGGCCAAATGAAGACATTACCTGAAGCAAAGTCTTCAAAGTCACGTTGCAGCTTTCGTTGTTTGATTTGCTGCAACCGAAGGGCATACGAGCTCACTTGACTGAAAAGACTGTCCATTCTTCTTTGGTATTGATCACCAGTGAAACTTTCAACAAGTTCTTGTTGAGAGATGTTAATTTTAGAGAGTAGCTCTTTTTCTATTGGGCTAAAATAATCTATTAGAACATACTGCATGCTGGCTTCCAAATTAATCTCCTGCCATCTGAGCATCACCATAGGAAGGCATACAATTCCTCTAGGGATTAATTTTACACGCTTCCATGTGCTTTCTCTGCCAGTTTAAACGTTGAAACTTGTACAGATCATTCTCCAAAGATTTTATCTTGTTGTTAAACATTTCTAAATTGTCATTACTATTCTCTACGGTGTTACCATTCGGTGCTTTTAAGTCCAGATTCAATAAAGGATTAAGTCCATCATTTAGGAGTGTTGTCCACATTTCTTTTCTCCTAGGTATCCTCGGTTCTGGCACATAGTCGAGTTCCACACTGGGGGTAGTCATGTCGTGCGTTGTAGTGGAAATAAGCGAGAAAATATATATATAAAGACAAAATCCACTGCAACTGAGAGGTAACTTATTGTAAAATATAAACTCGACTCAACACGACTTTGTATAGTTTTAAAGAACAAAAGGTTTATTTGGTGGTAAGCTTTTGGCGCCTTCCTGTACGCTTCTTCAGACCATGAAAACTTTCTACAAAATGAACAACTTTATATACTAAACTCATCAACACTTAATTATCTAAACAATCAATCATTCACACTCAATAATTCAATAAAACAATTAAGAAAATTAAAAACTACAACAGTTAAAAAGCAGCATTATAAGGACATATTCTGAAGGCACTTCCACTAAAAAGTTAAAAATCATGCAGACAAAATCAATACTTAAACATTCACTATAAGTGAATAATGAGAGCAATTTTCAGGATTGAGTTATTATGTTACAACATATATATATTTTAAAAATAAATACTAAAGTAAACAAATATATGCAGTCTGCACTAAAATCTTCATTATAAAGGCATGTGCAATACTTTTAAACTGATAAATATAAACATCAAAAACACAAATATTAAAATAATAATATATCATAATAAAACATGCTAAATGAGCTCTAATCATAGTTATATAGAGGTATAACATTATTTATTGTTTATGTTATTTCATACTTCCTTTATAAGGCTTACTAATTTAAATAACCTATATATAATTTATGTACTCATACTATGTGTAAATATTAAAATTAATATATATGTATACCTTTTTGTTCTTTAAAACTATACAAAGTCGTGTTGAGTCCGAAGTTTATATTTTACAATATTTTTTTTTATATAACACTTGTTTATTTATTTGTTTTGGGTGTATATATATATATATATCTATATATATATATATATATATATATATATATATATATATATATATATATAGTGATGTATACTTTTTTATATTTTTTTTTTTTTTTTGCTTTTAAGGCTATGTAAATGCGACCTACTATTCTTGATTTATATATGTTGGACAAGAAGGTTTTTTTAGGGGGTATGTTGCTTTAATTTTCTACTTCCTGTTACTGCTTTGTATAAAAAGGAAGTTGTGCTGTGTGAGTTTATCTGTTTTCATGGTGAAGAGATGAAATCGCTAATCTTTTGTGCTAATAAATTGGTGGTTCTACTTGAAAGAATAATTGTACAGCTTTCAGTGTTTCTATTATCTGTTTACTGTAATTGGTTTGGTTTTTGTTTCAACAGTTTGTGTTTTTTCCAGCATCTTTTGGTGCTGTATCTTACTTGTGTAACTTTACAGTTAATGTTTGTATAATGATGCAGTACAAATCACAATACTGTACTATCAACATGAAGTGTAATGTTATGGAGGTTCAGGTGAACCACTCTTGATGTCGCCAGTGCTGGTTCCGTTGTCGCGACGGTCATCATCATGCGGCGCGTGTTCGGTGTCTGCATGCGAGCCTGGATGTTGGGAGATTCTTTTGAAGCAAAGTCTCACTTGACTGAAAAGACTGTCCATTCTTCTTTGGTATTGATCACCAGTGAAACTTTCAACAAGTTCTTGTTGAGAGATGTTAATTTTAGAGAGTAGCTCTTTCTATTGGGCTAAAGTAATCTATTAGGAGACTAACATACTGCATGCTGGCTTCCAAATTAATCTCCTGCCAATCACCATAGGAAGGCATACAAAATTCCTCTAGGGATTAATTTGCTTCCATGTGCTTTCTCTGCCAGTTTAAACGTTGAAACTTGCACAGATCATTCTCCAAAGATTTTATCTTGTTGTTAAACATTTCTAAATTGTCATTACTATTCTCACCATTCGGTGCTTTTAAGTCCAGATTCAATAAAGGATTAAGTCCATCATTTAGGAGTGTTGTCCACATTTCTTTTCTCCTAGGTATCCTCGGTTCTGGCACATAGTCGAGTTCCACACTGGGGAGTTAGTCGTGATGCGTTGTTGTGAAATAAAGCGAGAAAATATATATATAAAGACAAAATCCACTGCAACTGAGGACTTTGTATAGTTTTAAAGAACAAAAAGGTTTATTTGGGTGGTAAAAAAGTATGCCTTTCCCTGTACGCTTCTTCAGACCATGAAAACTTTCTACAAAATGAACAACTTTATATACTAAACTCATCAACACTTAATTATCTAAACAATCAATCATTCACACTCAATAATTCAATAAAACAATTAAGAAAATTAAAAACTACAACAGTTAAAAAGCAGCATTATAAGGACATATTCTGAAGGCACTTCCACTAAAAAGTTAAAAGACAAAATCAATACTTAAACATTCACTATGAGTGAATAATGAGGGCAATTTTCAGGATTGAGTTATTATGTTACAACATATATATATTTTAAAAATAAATACTAAAGTAAACAAATATATGCAGTCTGCACTAAGATCTTCAGTATAAAGGCATGTGCAATACTTTTAAACTGATAAATATAAATATCAAAAACACAAATATTAAAATAATAATATATCATAATAAAACATGCTAAATGAGCTCTAATCATAGTTAATTATTTATTATTCTTATTTCATACAGGCTTACTAATTTAAATAACCTATATATAATTTATGTATTCATACTATGTGTAAATATTAAAATTAATATATATGTATACCTTTTTATATTTTACAATATTTTTTTTTTATATAACACTTATAACACTTGTTTATTTATTTGTTTTGGGTGTGTATATATATATATATATATATATATATATATATATATATATATATATATATATATATATATATATATATATATATATATATATATAGTGATGTATACTTTTTTATATATATATTTTTTTTGCTTTTAAGGCTATGTAAATGCGACCTACTATTCTTGATTTATATATGTTGGACAAGAAGGTTTTTTAGGGGGTGTGTTGCTTTAATTTTCTACTTCCTGTTACTGCTTTGTATAAAAAGGAAGTTGTGCTGTGTGAGTTTATCTGTTTTCATGGTGAAGAGATGAAATCGCTAATCTTTTGTGCTAATAAATTGGTGGTTCTACTTGGAAGAATAATTGTACAGCTTTCAGTGTTTCTATTATCTGTTTACTGTAATTTGGTGTTTTATTGAAGCATTTTCGCGGTTTGGTTTTTGTTTCAACAGTTTGTGTTTTTTCCAGCATCTTTTGGTGCTGTATCTTACTTGTGTAACTTTACAGTTAATGTTTGTATAATGAAGCAGTACAAATCACAATACTGTACTATCAACATGAAGTGTAATGTTATGGAGGGAGAACACTGCAGTATACAAACTATACAACAACTACAAATTCCACCTAAAGAAAAATTTTAAACCTTCATTATGATTTGTAACTTTATGATTCATAATGCCACCCATTCTTTTACAATTAAACTACGTATAAATCTCCTCTTAACTTCCATTTCATACAAAGTAACTTTTATAAGTGCTATTAAAAAAATAAAATGTAATTTAGTTAATGCAGTGGACTGTTACATGTTGTGGTATGATAGTCATAGGGGATGTTATGAATGTAGACTGTTTTTAAAAAATTATTTATTTAAAAAAGTTTGTCCCAACCACACCCTAGTCTGTGCTTTGTGCATAGATGCCAGTTTTATGGACTGTTGAATAATGCTATAGCAACCAATAGTCAGCTCTATGAAGAACTTTAAAAAAATATATGAATGGCGTTTTCAATCCATTGCTGACAAGATATTAAGAAAGACTGAACCAATGTCATGTGCGGTGTTGATATGATATGTAAAGTAGAAAAAGGAAAATCATACTTGAATGTTTAAGACAAAGTAGCAGGTTATTACGGGTAATTAACAGCACTGAGTTCACTAAGATTACTGAATGAATGAGAAAGCCAGAGAGAGAAATAAGGACACATGCTGTGGTATATGTTATGAGCTGATAGTTTAATTCTTTTAGATTTCTGTAAGGAACCGACAAGCGAGGTTCATCATAAACAGTTTCACTTTGAGAGCTGGAAGAATAGGTTAAATATAGTTGGTGAATATCCTAATCTAAATGGTATAGACGGAAAAAGCACTGACTATGACCCAGATGACCTGAGTTCAATTAGTGGCATAGACCCCGAACAGAATGTGATGACAGCTCACCCAGCCTGGGGAAGAATTGATGGTCCAGTTGGTCATCTGCCATTTGCTAGGAGAGGCATACCTGCAACAGAGATTAACAAGACATCACAGATGAGGGTTTGGAGTTCCCAGGCCAATGATGGGAGCTCTTCCTGCATATGTGTGGGAACATGCATGCATGTAGCGGCATGGGCTTAGGCAGATCTTGCAGTAACTTACCAGCCCATGTCAGCCACTGGGGTGGGGTTAGGGATAACTAGAAATGCCCTGGTACCCTGAGTTTATGAGCAGCTTTGTGTTTAGCCCTGGAAGACTATCAGAAATTGCAGAAGTGAGGGCTGAGGTAGGGAGAGGATTACTGGAGATAAAATCTCTCACCTGCAAGCTGCTTGGGCTGATAACCTGAATGGCCTGTTAAGAGGACAGGGGCCACAGAACACTGGTGGTCTTCTGATGGTCCCACAGCACCAAACAGCCTTCATGCTAGCCCGGATGATGGCTCTCTCTGTTTAGCATTTGCGTGATTCAGTGTCTTACTGCCACCAAGGTAGAGAGGAACGAATGGGCTGGGACTAACTAGGCAGCTGATAGTCAATAGATGAGATCACTTTAGGTTTAGTGAGGAGGTGTTCAGTTTTAGCTTTAGGGAGCAATCAGGGACTTTAGGATTGGGAGTGCTATGTTTAGAGTTAGGGACCTAGTGAGAGTTTTAGGGTTATAGTTAAGGTACTGTTAGGGCTACACACTTCAGAGGAGTCGAATAGTGGGAGGGCTAGGCAATTGACTAGGATCAGACTAGAGAGAGTTAGAACACTTGCCATTTAGAGCAAATGGCAGTGAGCAACTGTGTCACAAGCTACTAGCATGCAAGGACTTGTAGTAGACCCATACCTAGTGAGTATGTGTGATGCAATAATGCTGAATTACATAAACCAGTCAAATTACATAGAAAAGATGAATGTACATATCCTGCAGGAATTCTGAATTTATCATGAGCCACCGTGGTCACTAAAGTGTATGGAGATATACCATGGTTATAATCACTAATGGAAAAAAATCCCTCAGCATGCTATGCATCTTCTGTTCCATATCACAGTGTAACTGTCACTGCATGCATTTTGCATCTTTCTGTGAACCCTTTCTACAGCTGACATTTATTACTGAAGCCTTTTGGGGTTAAAATTCTTCCCTGTGCTTTCTTATTCTTCAGATCTTTCTGTTTCACTCTGGTGTATTGCATTTTAAGTACATTTCTGTTTCTGGAGTTGTCTGACTCACTGCAAGTACATGCACCTCCTGCCTTTATTTGATCTCCTTTTGTGTACCATTAGAGTGACATTGCTTTATGAAAAAAACATCATCTAGTGCAGGCATCAACAATTCCCAACAATACAATGCTATTTTTTTTTGTATGGTCTACTAAGATAATTACCTTTTCTGGTGGTATTCCAGATCTCATTGCTACTTCATTTACCAAATATTCTGTAATCAGAAGTCCCTCTGGTACTCCAAATCCTCGGAATGCAGTATTGGATGGTAAATTGGTTTTGCAAACAAATCCAGCACACCGAAAGTTGGGAATACTGTAGGCATTATCTGCCTGTAGTATGGCTTTCTCTATTACCTTTTATAGAGGGAGGATAAACAAAAAATTACTTTAAAGCATTCGTATTTGTAATCTTAGTACACATACCCAGACATGCACATGTACATCCAACATAAAAAAAGATATTAAAAATATGTACTTGACAGAATTATATAGCCCATTTCTAGATCACCTAAACATGCCTTGTGACTGCAACATGCTTCGATGAAGCAGTAGCAATACATGAATTTCATTGGCGGCTTTAGGATCAAGTGTGGTTTATATAATGATAGCCAGAGCACTAATGAAGTACTGCCAGTCCCACCCTACCCTACCCATTACACATACAGTGTAACATGATTAACCCCCAAGCCACATATCAGGTACCTCTAATAACACTTTGCTCTACCCACGTCACACACAATTCATCTACATGAAGCAGAGTTCATTCATGACCCTATTTAAAAGCAACCTTGATAATTTGATGGGAAATTGCAAATGCACCCCTGGTCTGGCCCCCATGTCTCTGATGGATTGAGGTTGACAGTAAGTAAATTAAACCTCAACTAACATATCCCCTCAACATAACCTTTAGTTGCTTCTTTACTAACATACCCCACTATAAAGGCATCCAAGGAACTCAGGGACAAAACTGGATTGCACAGCTAAACTTGTAAAGACCCTGGTGGTCATTAACCTAGTGTAAATTTATGAATCTATGAATGCAAAACTTCATCAATGAATTGCTTAACTGAGTCTTTGGTAGGTTGTTTTTAATCATTTGATAAACACGAAGGCATGCATGGAGGGAGAATATGACAACAATGATAATATAGCAGAATAAATGCAGCAATTAAGAAGGATGATCCAGCACAGGATATGGGATGCAGATAGTTTTGTCATTAAATAGCATGAGACAGAATACAAATTCTTCATAGTTCCAGAAATCAGTGCAAACTTGATAAAGGGATATTATGAATACTTCTGTTTTAATAATAGTAACTCATCAAACCATGGTTACTTAAACAATACTTCAGCCAAAAAAAAATGAATCCTGAAACTGACATCAAAGCAAAGATTTTATATTACAGATGATACCCTTCATATAATCCCTTATTCCCATAGTTGTAGAATACCTTACTTTATGGAATAATATATTTATTTATTTATCTAGACATCTATTTATTTATGTACTTATTTATTCTTTGTTGACTGGGTTAATCCCACTTAGCTATTAGCCTCTTTTCAGGGGAGACCCAAAGTGGTATTTATACTACTAGGGGAAATTTGGCCAAGGCATCTTGGAACTTCCCCTATTCTTTGCAGTAGGGGGAAGAGACTGGGTGTTACACATTGTGACTTCCTGTTTCCTTTTTAGGCATGGAGGCAGCCATCAGAAACAGGAAGAAACATGGCTTCTGACAGCCAAGGCAATTTGGAAGTTAAATGTTTTGAAAATGAAGAAAACAATGAAGAATCACTATCAGAAATGTGTTCAGGTGATGTGGAAGCAGAGAAAATGCTGTCTGCTGATGGTGAGGAGCTCAGGAAGGAGATGGAACTAAATGCAGTAGTGAAGATGGATTCAGAAGAAAATTTCCAGAAAAACCTGTTTGAAACAGAAGAAATGGCAGAAAAATATATTTCAACCCTTCGGTTGGAAGGATTTCAGGATGAGTATCTGGAGGAGCTAGTTAGCCAGAGTGAGCCAGAAAGTGGAAATGCTATATCCCAGAGTGACATTATAGAAAAAATAGAAGAGGGAGAAAAAGAGAAGGAAAAAGAGCCAGAAAAGCTTTCATAAAAAGTCCTAGGTATAAATAGAAGAAGGAAGTAAGGAGAAGACAGAGATGAAGTAAAGAAAAAATATGTTGTTCGGTTGAGCAGTAAAAAAGAAAAAGGCCTGGACAGATATGAGGTATGGGACAATGTTATGGCACCTCTGGACATAAAAGCTGAAGAAGTAAGAGCTTTCATTTTAATTAACAAAGAACCATTTTGTGACTTGTTTTTTGAAACTGGCCAGGCTATGGAAAACTTTTTGGGAGCCTATGAAAAAAGAAAGCAGACTTTCCATGGTCGTATTATGTTGTGCAAGCCTTTTTTCAGGCAAACAAAAAAAATTTTGATTCAGTTTACAACTGTAGTGAGAGTAAAAGAACTGAGATAATATTTGCTGACAATGAGTAAAGCAGTGGTGGACACTACTAAAATCTATGATGAAAGAGGATTTTGGACTGGGGTTGGGAATGTGGAATAAGTTTAAAAGTGGAAACTAACAATGTGACACACATACCTAATATTATTAATGTGCATGGCAGTAGAGGTTTTGTGAGGTACAGAGGACAACAAAAGACTTGTTATTTTTGTGGAAAAAGTGATCATTTAATTAATTAATGTGACAAAAAGATGTTATTTATGTGGTCAAACAAGTCATAATACAAATAAATGTGAAGTGAAATGTAATAAATGTGGTGATACAGGTCAGTTGTGGTTAGAATGTGAGGTAGAAATACAAGAAAATGAAAATGATTATGAAAATGAAATTATACAAGAAAAAGAGTTAGAAAGGAATGCTATAAAACAGCACACAGCACAACAATAAAAAAAACAGAAATTGTATTTAAATTTAAAGGGAAAGACAAAGAGAAAGAAAATGAAAAAGAAAGAGAAACAGATACAACAAGTGAAGAAGAGTCAGAGTGGCATATTGTGAAAAGCAAGAAAAATTCAATAGGGAAGAGAGTTAGGGAAAGAAAAATAAAATGTAAAAATATAACAGTAGGAGAGAATAAGAAAGGTAAGGGATAAGAAGATTATTTTAATGACTGTTCTATAAAGCTAAAAATATTAGCTTTGAATGTCAACAGTATGAAGAATATTAAGGGAAGAATTAGTATTTTACAATGGTGTGCTGCAGTAGATGCTCAAGTAATAGTGTTAGAAGATATTAGAATGCTAACGGAAGAAGAAAGGTTGCAAACAGAAATAAAATGGAATGATACTGTTATTTGGAATATAGGCAAAGAAACATGCTTAGATATATGTATACTATACCAAGAAAATATAAAAATATTGGTATTGCAATAGTAAAACTGGGCCAAATAACAGTAGCAGACATAAGATGGAAAAATATGTATATAGACTAATAGCTTTATATGCAGTTTAACTACAGGTTTTAACAGAATTGACTATAGCATGTATAAAGAAATGTATGACTGGCAAAATGGTGTTTATAGAAATAATGAAAAAGTGGCTAGAAAGAGGAATTAAGTATGAAGAAATCTGCACAGGTGTGATAAAATTGTTATTAAAGAAGGAGATAAAGATGAAAAATAAAATTGGAGATCAGTTTCACCAAATAACATAGATTATAAAATTTTCATGAGAATAGTAACTAAAAGACGACAGTGTAAAATAGAAAGACTATATGATCAGAATTTGGTGTCTTCGTTGAAGGTTGGGCATCGGGCTGGCACCTCAACACTGTAAAAATCGACTGCCAATCATTAGCAGGCCAGAGTTCCGCTGTGGCAACTCCTAACTGGGAAAAGCCAAAAGAAAAACAACAACATATGATCAGAATTTGGAAGAAAAGAAAAGGGGAGTCAAGATCTATTCTGAATAATAAGGGAAGTAATTGATGATATTGTTAATAAAAAGTGGAAATAAAAATCATGATAGGTGATGTCAGTAAGACATATGATAATATTCAGCATAAAGCATTATGGAGAACTTTACAAGCATACAACATAAGTGAAAAAATATTACAAGTAATTGAATCAATATATGAAAAGAATTATGTGAAATTGAATGTAAACAGTTGGATTGAAGAAGATTTGGAAATAGAGTGTGGAATAAAATAAGGATTTCCTGAAAGCAGTATAATATTTGCTATAATCATGAACACAGAAATTAATAAAATGTCAAGTATGGGAGGATATAGAATGATGAAGGAGATACAGTTACCAATAATGTATACTTACGCTGATGATATTGTAATAATAGCAAAAAAAAAAGTTCTGGATGGAAAAAAAATAATGAAAAATTCAGTGCACAGTTGAAGAAAATTGGTTTAAGCATAGATAAAGAGAAAATCAAAGCATTTGGGTATGAAGGTATTATCAGAGGTGTGGAATATAATGAAAGGAGTATAGATATTTTAGGAATAGTATTTGGAAACAGAGAATACAGACATGATCAATAGGATAAAGTTGTTAAAGGAATCAAATACATGATCACATTCTGGAAGATATATAATTTTCATAAAAAAGGAAAGCACTTTTAACAAACACCATAAAAAATAGGTAAATTAGCTTATATTGCAAATGTTTATATGATGCCAATAAAATATGAAAAAGAAATTATGCAGACAATTTTTTCATTTATTTGAGGGTCAAGACTGAACCCGGTTAAGAGGAGAATTTTGTACATGAAAGATGAATAAGGGGGATTGGGGCTGATAACTCTAATAGTACATGCAGCCTCTTTAAGTATGTATAAAGTACTAAAAGGAATAATGAAAAATAATAAAGATTTGACAGAAATAATAATGTATTGTAAATATAGAGACACTTGGAAATAAATGGAAATGAAAAAATAAGTAAAAGTACTATTAATGAAAAAATTTTATAGTAAAATTGTATTGTGAAAATTGAAAAAGAATGTGACAGAAAAGAACAGAAAGGAATGGTAAGTTAACATTATGATATCCTTTTATTTAGAGGATCCATTGAAAGAGTTAGAGATAGATAAGAAGAAGGCAATAATGATGAGATAGAGAAATCATAAAAGAATTAAAGATTGCAGTGATTTTTTGTGGAGGCTGTCCATAGGAAAATTACCAGTGGGGGAAATTTGCCATGCAAGAGAAAGGATAGAATATGTAATAAATGTAAAGAACTGGAAACTAAAGAACATGTTTTTTTAAATGTGAGAGAATTCAAAATTGTGGAAACAAATATTTAAACATGATTTGATTAAAAGTTATTTAAAATTTGAAATGCTAAACATGGACATGACAGAGAATGGGTTTTATGGGACAAGATCCCAAAATGAAGGTACGAAAATGGACACAATCATAGTCTATGTAACATGGAGTATATGGAATGAAATACTTAATGAAATCAGATAAAATAGAAAATGGAAACTGACAAAAATACTAGAAAAATATGGGTTTTGGTTGTGGGTAAAAGAGTGGAGAGAAAACTTAAAATAGAAATATCAATATATTCAATGATGTTGAAATATGTAAATATTGTAAATATGTAAGTATATCTAAGTATTTAAAAATATGAATTGTATATATGTATAAAAATAAAAAACCTACTCTTTGCATACAGGGGACTCTTTTCACTGTTGTGTTTAACTTCCGATTTGGGTGTGAAGGCAGCTCAGAGAAGCAGGAAGCAAAAAATCTAAAATGGAGGAGAATGTATTTTTCAAGTATTGGAGATGAGTAAGGCTGTTAATCAAACTGCAAAAAAGGTCAGATATGGTAAATAATAAGTCAGAGGTTGAGTGGAAAGAATGGAGAAGGGAGGAAAGAAGGAGAAAGAGAGCTAGTTAAAAGGCAAAAAGGAGTTGAAGTAGATGTTATGGATTTAAAAGATTTGTTTCAACAAAATTTGTTTTCAACAGATTCTAACACCTGAGTGTGTTGGTACAACACTCCAGTTGATGGGGTGGTTGTGGGATGTTTATTTCAAAAAACTAATTGAACAAAGAAAGCCATAAAGTGAGAAGGCAGTGTTGTGGGAAGAAATAATGGACAGAATATAAGAAGAATTTCAGCAAATAAGGAAGGAAGGAAGAAAATAAGCTGTATGCACAAATGGCAAGAGAAGCCAAAAGAAGAGAAGAAAACAGAACTAAGAAGAAAGCATTGGGTGATGATAAATAGCAAAATGGAAAAGGAACTGGACAGGTGTAAAATATGGGACAGCATAATTTCACCACTGGGTATTGAACTGAAGAGGTAACAGCATTTATTTGTATTAACATAGATACTTTTTGTGACATTTTCTTTGAGGAGATGCAGTATATGGAAAAATTCTTAGAACAATATGAAAAAAGAATGAATGAAAACCCTTGGAACTTATTTGTTGTGCAGGCATTTAACAGAGAAGCAAAAAAATAGTATTTATACAATTTCAAACTGAAGTTGAATTTGAAAGAGATGATCTAAAAGACTATTCAAAAACTGTGTATAGAGATGTAATGAACATTACAAAGATCTATGACAATAGAGGTTTATGCACTGGGGAATGGGAATGTGGTGTTCGACTGAAAATGAAAAATGACAAAATAATGCATTTGTTCAGTCTAATTAATGGGGAGGGAAATAAGGGATTGTTATATACTGTGGACAACCAAAGACATTTTTGTTTGGTAAAAATGGTCATTTGTTTAACAATTGTGACAAAAGGAAATGTTCTTTTGTGGTAAAGTTGGTCATAAAGCAAAAAAAAATGTGAGCAAAAATGCATAAAGTATGAAAACGTAGGACATTCATGGATGGACTGTAATGCTAAAGTAATTATATACAGGAAACAAAGTCAGACCAAGATAGGGAGAAAGTTTTAGTGGATAATACAGAAGAAACACAAAAAGAAAAAATGAATGTGGAAGATATAAAAATGGAAATAAAAGAATGTATGATGGAAACAAAAGAAAAAGAAGTAGAGACAGAGGAAAGTAATTTTTATTTTTATTATTTATTTTACATTTGTTTACCAGTAATCCAACTAGGCAGGGTTGCCCATTTTTAGTGGAGGCCTGGGGAGAAAAGCTCCATACAGTATGACAATCCAATAAACCATATAATACAAAATGTCAGTCCCAAGAAAAAGCTTACAACAATTTAGAAAATAAGCTAACAATTTTGTGAAAGATTCCTGCAGGAGTATTAGTCATGCAGTGAAGAGATGAGGATATTCACAACATTGTTAAATATAACAGCAATGTAAAGCTGAAATACTTAATACATAATTCAATAAATGCTGATAAAGTTTGTATTAAAAGGAATTATATGGGTTTTGAGGTTATAGGAAGACAGTATAACACATATATAGAGGACTAATGGGGCTAGACTGGTTTTAAAAGAGTTAGCTCGGGTCAGAGCATGTACATATCCAAGACTTGGTGAGATAGGATTTTAACTGTTTTTTGAAACTGACTTTGTCTGTGTCTTGACTTTGAGTGGGAGGGAGTTCCACATTTTTGCAATGGTACAAGAGTATAGGCAATCACCTGAGTTATGTTTACTTTTAGACACTTCTACCAGTCCTTTATCGGTGGACCTCAGCTGACAGTTGTTGGTGTAGTGGCTGATTAGGCCATATAGGGCTGGGGATTTGTTGGGGTAATAGAGACTTTGGTGAGCTAGTGTGAGTTGATTTAGGGTAAGTAAGTTAAGTAATTCCATCCAGGACAGTTTGTGAAAGGCGAGACAATGGTGAGATCTGTAGGAAGCATCAGTAGCAAATGTAGCTATTGTGTTATAACAAGTGAATAGTTTGTTTAGAGTGCTTTTATTTAGGTTAACTAGGATTGGAGAAGCATCAAATAATGTGGAGAGTAAGTGGGTTCTTGCTATGGTAGTTTTACTACTGGAGGTCAGTTTTTTACATTTGTAGAGTGTGCCTAGTTTTTTTGTACACATTAGTTATGGTTTGAGCTATATGCTTGTCGAATTTCAGGTTTTGGTCAATGATAACACCTAGTAGGTCGGTATTTGCAACTGGTGTGATATGGGCATTGTCTGAGGTGATAATTGTGAAAGGGGGAATGGGGTCTATAGCTTTGGAGGGATGAAAGAGCATAAGATATTTTTTTGGGGGGTTGAGTATTAATTGTGAGTCTGCTAGCCAGGCTTCAATTGCAGTAAAAGATTATTGGGTTATTTTCTGTAGAAGCTGGAGAGAGGGGTGGAACAGATTAGGGTAGAGTTGTCAGAGTATTGTACTAAGCTTGCATGAAGGGTTGCTTCATGAAGGTTGTTTGTGAATATTGGGAAGAGCAGGGGACCGAGTATAGATCCTTGAGACATACCTAGAGTAATAAGGAGAAGAGGGCATAGATTGTCCTGCCACTTAACGGCCTGTTGTCAGTTAGAAAGATAAGTCTTTAAACCACAGGAGTGCAGAGTTATTTAGTTTAAGTTCTGCGATAACAGTCAATAGTTTGCTATGGGAGATTGTATCAAATGCTTTTCAGAGGTCTAAAAAGACAGTTGATACCAGATGGCCTGCATTTCACTGTTGATTAACATGACTGGTGAAATTGATAAGGGCAGTGGTGGTGCTGTGGCTAGGATGAAAACCATATTGAGTTTTGGTTAGAAGATTGTTAGAGACAAAGTATTTTAGTATTTGGGAATGTATGCATTTCTCTAGGATTTTCGAGAGGGGGGATATTATGACTATCGGGCGGTAGTTGGATAACTCAGTTGAGTTTCCATCTTTTTGTAGGGGTATTATATGTGAGATTTTCCAGAGGTTTGGGACTTTTTGCAATTGACCTATTTATGATTATAGAGACAGGGTATGAGATAGATTTGGCTGTGATTTAGAGATATTCAGCTGGGAGTGTATCAGCAGCCAGGGTAGTGGGTCTTAATTTGGACAGCTATCTGACTATTGTACTGGTCTGGACTGGTTGGAAGAAGAAATACTTTTGGTCAGATGGGGAGCTTGGTAAGTATGGGAGGGTTGTGGGTGGAGAATTTGATGACAGTTTTAAAACAGAGTTGGTAAAATATTAATTGAATTGTGTTGTAATGTTACTTCTGTCAGTGTTTGGGGTTGGAGTACCTGTTTTACCTGGTTGGAGAATTTTATTTATGGCTGCTCAGAATTTTTGATGGTTAGCTTTGTGCTTAGTTTGGACTAATTTTTTTTATCTGTTCTTATTTGTTTTGTTTTTCATTTTGCTTTATTTCTTAATTCAAGAAATGTTTGCCTGTCAGTATTAGTTTTGTTGTCACGCCAAGTGTCCCATGCTTTGTCCATTTGTTTTAGTAGGAGTCAGGTGCTTTTGATGAGACAGGGGACAAAGTTGGACTTTGTTCAAATTGTTCTGGGAGGCAAGTTGGTTAAGTATGTTCAAAAAGTGGAGTTAAAGTAGTCTACTGCCTTGTCTAGGGGGAGGTTAAATAGGGGGGACCAGTTGCAGTGATATAGTCCTGTTATTAGGTCTTCTGCTCTAAAGTTTTTATTGTAGTATATTTGTTTGAAAGGGCTATTTTTAGTAAGTTTGATTTGTTGTCTTAGCAGAAAAGTAGGGAAGTGGTCACTTAGGGTGTCAGGTAATATGCCAGAGTATTGTGTCATGGATGGGCAATTAGTGAGGATCCAGTCTAGAATGGATTCCTTTTTGGTAGCTTTGTCAATTCCAGGTGGAGGATGGATGATCTGAGTGAAACCATATATGTTGATATGAGTAGTGAGGAGGGGTGAATTTACTAAAGTCCAGTCAATATTGAAATCGCCTAATATGAGTGTTTCATGGGGGAGAGATTTCGATGCCCAGTGGGTTACGGATTCCAATGTATTTATATTGTCCCCGGAGGGATGTATGAGCCTAGCATGTTTAGTTGTTTTTGCAGATTAATTTTTACCTTTGCGAATAAGGTTTCAGCGTTCTTGAAAGTAGGGATGTTTATGTTGATAAGGTCAACCATAAGGTGAAAAGCAGAGAAACACTGACTCCTCTTTTGGGATGTACAGTCTTTTCTGAGTAGATTGTATCCTGTTGGGAGTAATTCATTGCCTTTGTTATGTGGCTTAAGCCAAGTTTCAGTAAGGAGCACAATATCTGGAGAATAAAAGGATAGGGTTACATGCAGTTTGTCAATTTTGTTAAGCATACTTCTAATGTTGATGTTGAAAATTAAGAGGTCAGCAGGTTGTCTATGATGAGTTAGGTTATTTTTGACCTTATTTGCATTGCCTATGGTGTTAATTGAGGGACCGGGATTTGGATGAATGTCCCCACAAAGTATCAGTTGTGTACCAATGTTCACAAAAGACTGGAGATATTTGGAGATAGGTTATATTATATGGAAATGCAACCTTTAGTAGAGTTATGCAGAATCCTAAATGGGGTTAGCTCTAACTTAGAGTGATTGTAGATTGCGGAAGAGATATGAAATGATATATGAGTGGGTATAATGGAGTAGATCTGGCTAGGTGGTTCAATTCAATTCAAGTAATGAAGGGGAAGATAAATGGATAAGAGTTAAAAGTAAAAGAAATTCTATTGGGAAAAGATTGAAAGACAGAAAGAGCAAATTTAAAAATATAGGTATAGGAGGAAATAAAAACAAGGAAAAAGATAAAAGCAGCAAAACCTTTTCTGCAAAGTGAGAATCCTACCATTAATGTGAATAGTATAAGGAATATTCAGTAAAGGCTTGGAGTGTTGGAATGGTGTAGAATGTTAGACATGGATATTATAGTATTAATAGACATAAGAATAACAGAAGAAGAAAGAATACAAATTAATAGGTTATGAGAAGGCAAGATTATATGCAGATTAGGAGAAGAAAAATGCTCAGGCATAGCAATTTTATGTCAATAATGTACAGAATGTCTGGATTATACATTAGTAGTATTAGGAAGAATAGTAATATTAGATATAAGATGGATAGACCAGATACATAGGGTGATTACACTCTATGCATACACTTTACAAAAACATTATTATATTTAAGAAAATACTTGATTATGTTAGTGTAAATATGCACGTAAGAGTAGTGGGAGACTTCAATTGTGATTTAAGACATAGGTGAAAAGAAGAGGTAGATGTAAAAGTCATTTCAGATATGATCACAAGCGGTAAAATGTACTTATGGAGAAAAACATTGGACATACAAAAGAAGCAATTTTAAAACTGAAACTGATTATTTTATAGTATCAAAGAGTTTAGGGATGTTACATCAAGGAGTTAAAATTATGGGTTTTTCAGACCATACAGCAATCTGGATAGAGATACAAGAAAAAAATAGGTTATATAAAAATAGGTAGAGATATAAAAAGTATTGGAAATAATGCATCAGCTATGGTTAGATCATATAAACAAGAGAAGATTTTATAAAGATTGAACAAGTTGGTAGATTAGGCTGAAAGAAAAATATAAAAAAGTGCTGGAATGGCAAAGGCCAAAAAAAATACAAGATAGTTACAAATAAAAGGAAATCAGTAACCAGGTTTTTGAAAACATAATAGGCAATAAAGAAGAGTTTCTAGAAAAAAAAGAAAATGTTATGTGAAATGAACCAAGAGAAGATTAAAAAATGTTACTCAAACAAAGCTATTTTACAAAGAAGAAAACAAATAGCACCATGCCTAAGTAAAATGGTTAAAGAAAAATAAGAATAATAAGAGAGTTAGGGAATGACGAAGGATGTACACTGAATACACAAAAAGAAATCATGCATACAGTAAAAAGACATATTTTAAAGACGTTTTCCATATGTGCCACTATAGAAGAAATGAATCCACTTGCTGGTGCTGGAGGTCTGTTGTGCTGTTCGTAGTCTCTCATTTCACTTGGTTCACGAATGTGTTCCTTTGATCTTCTTTTAGGCTCTAGCTGTGGATGGTAGAAGGATTTCTCAAACGAAAATCAGAATAAAAATGCCTGATACTCAGTCCTTGTTTCAAGTTTCTTGGCAGATGAGCGTTGCTTTGAAGACTGAGTAGCATGTGATTACAGCTAGGTATTTATTATTGTTGCAACAGGAGTGTCTAAGGTCAGTCCCGCCCATTTCATCAAAGGGGTGTATACAGGGAGGGGGTTAGGCTTTATTGCAACCATTCCTGATGATGTGGAGGTACTGCCTTTGTGTGTTTGAGGGTAGGCTTAGCCAGATACAATAGCTGTACATCCAAATCTATTGGTGAGTTTCCATTTCCAGTCTTTAAACTTTAGGATAACAAGTGTGAAAACAACTGTGATAAGTTACAACTCACATGAGATATGTAACAGAAAGAAAAATGTTTATATATCCATATTATCCATTCAGTCATGAGTTAGCCTTGTTTTAGGCTGTTTGAAAGTTTCAAGAACGTAAGTTTGTGCAGTCTGTCAACTAAGTGCTGCAGCACTTTCGAATTATCTTCTTCAGATCTGTCAAACCATTATTTGTGAAAACAGATAAGAGGATTATCATCAATTAAAAAAAATAAAAGGGCTTTCAGAGAGTACCAGGGTTGGCCAACAGAGGGAGTTGGAAAAGGAAATCATTTATCCCATTAAAACTGTACTAAGACTTCAGAGTGTACTGGGGTTGACCAACAGTGGGAGGTAGAAAAGGAAAATGTTTATCCTTTGGAAATGTACTAAAAAAGGTGCTTACGGAGTTCACCATTGTTGACCAACAGAGGGAGCGAAAAGAGGAAAGCTTTTTATCATTTTAAAATTGTGTATAAAGGGGGGTTGCAGAGTGTACCTGGGGTTGAATGACAGAGGGAGTTAGAAAAGGAAATCATATATCCCTTGTCTGAATAAATAATTATCTATTACTTTAATCGCATGGGGTATAGTGGAGAGCATTTAGGCTGCAAATTAAAATACACTGAAATAAAATAAGGTAAGATACAAAAATAATAATATACAAAAATAAAAAAATTAGCCAAATGCCAAGAGGTAAATTTGTAGTAGGGAGAGGGAGAGATGGGGAGGGACAATAGATACCTAGTCAGCTTACTGTGGTAAATTTTGTCATGTAGCATTAGCAATGGTGGCCACAAGGTTAACAAGTATATTGGGCTTCCAGTATATGAAAAAGTTTATAGAACCTTTGCTATTATAATACCTATCATTCATATCCTTAGCAAAAAAACTGTATGGTTCAGAAATAATGTGTATGTGAGGTAAGGGCCAAAGGGAAACCAAGGGAGTAGAGGGAAAAGTATTATTGAATAGATCAAAATAACGAGTTAAAACTTGGCATAGTCCCATATCAGCCATTTAACCTATGCTTACAATGATTAGCCAACCACCCCCATTATAACAAGCAACACAAATCATAAGCAATGATAAACGCAATCTAAAACCAAGAGAAATTACAGTCACGGAAGTAGCCCAGGATTTATACTTTAAACCAACTGCAAAAAAGTCTTAGAAAGGTACCTATGCTATTCAGAAATATTCTACCAAAGGCCAAAGCCTCAAGAACAGTACTATTTGTCTGAGTAGTCTTTTTAGGTGTCTATTTGAATCTTTTATGATCCAGCCTTCATAGATTCAACACTGGGACAAGGGATTCCATTCTGTTCTGTCCCAGGGATTTCTTGACCTGCAATGTTATCTGCCACTCAAGTTCTTTTTCCTCTAGCTGGTCATTCAGGTTACCTGTGAGTGGTAGATCTTCTATTTGGTTGAAAATGTGAAAGGTAAAGATGTTGTGACCTGGTTTGCTTTTGGTGTGAAATGATAGAGGGTTAGATGGGACCCTGTACTGGATGTCTTGCTTGTGCCTGGTGATTCTGGTTTTCAGTTTGTTTATGGTCTTTCCTACATAAAAGGCAAGACATCTCCTACATTGTGCCCTGTAGACCACTTGTTATGAGTTACAGTTGCCAAGCTTTTGTGATCTATATCTCTTCCAATTTTGGGGGCAGAAGAGCTGTCATGTGTGCACATAAAGATGCAGTGTGTGCATGGTGGGTCACTGTAGCAAAAAGTAAATGACTGAGTTTTTCAGAAAAAATAAGAGGTATTCAGTTTAATAAAGAAGAAATAGAAATTCTGGGAATAAGGTTTGTTATTATGCAACAGAGAGTGACACAATAGGTTCATAGGTGTGTAGTAGGCTAATGGTCCTGGAGCCTATATAAGCCTAGCCCAAGAAGATTCCCTGGAATCATGCCGCCCAAAGTTAGTTCCCAGTGCCCCTGTCAAGCAAGGCCACTGAAGTGAATCAATGAAAGTATATGATACTTAAAATAAGGAATACTTGTATATCATGGAGAACATTTAAACTTACATAAAGGAAAAAAATCATGTTTAATTAATTCAGTAATATTAGGTAAGATGGCTCATCTAACTGGTGTATTTATAATACCACTAGAATGTGAAAAGAACTATTGAATGTGTTTACATTTTTATAGGGTTCTAGATTGAACTATATTAAAAGAGAATTTCTTTATTTTACAAAAAAGGATGGAGGTTTGGGTTTAATAAATCCAATTGTATATATAGCCTCATTGAATTTATATAAAATATTGACATGAATACAGGAAAAAGGAAAATTGTTAATAAAGATTATACACGAAAAATACAAAGCAATATCGGAGAAGCTTAAATGTTTAAAAAGAAGTAAGGAAATCACTTATATGGAAATTAAATTCTATCAAGAGAAAATATTACTATGGAAGATTGATTTAAGAAATATAGAAAAGAACAGGAAAGAATAGTATGAAAATATATTGGGAAAATGTTATTACATTTACCTTTGGAGGGACTTAAGAGGAAAAAACAGTAAAATCTATAAAAGCGAGAATGAAAAGATGTGAAAAATATGTGGAATGTACAGAATTTTTGTGGATGTTGTCTATAAACAGGCTTCCAGTAAAAGCAACTATGCCATATAAAACAAGAAAAGACAGAATATGCATATATTGTGGGAAATTAGAGATTATTGAACATGTTTTTCTGAAATATAAAATATTAAATCAATTATGGGAAGAAATATGTCACAAAGAATGTTTAAAAGGATTGAAAAATGCTAAATATATAAATATATTCATGACAGACTATGGATACTATGAAAATATGAAACAAAATGGTATAGATAGATTAGATACAAAGTTGTTTTGTATTTTGTGGATTGTCTGGAATGAAAGAATGAATGAGATAAAATTTAATGGAAAATGGATACTGTTAGAAATTCTGAAAAAAATCAAATTTTGGTTGTGGAAAAAACAGTGGGAGGAATTGAAAGTTGAAAAATTTTGAAAATATGTGAATCAATTGTGCATAATTGTAAATAATTGTAAATGAACTATAAAATTTGCATATAGAATGTATCTATTGTATATTGTGAATTTTAATAAAGGACCCCTTCTCTTTTTGCTAGGTACCATAGGATCTTTTACATCCACCTGATTTACCACCAACTCAAGCAGTTGGGACCTTGGTTTAACTTCTCATCCGAAGGATGAATGTTTGATACATTAATGAAAACATAATATAAGTAAGTGCCTGCTCTTCTAAAACAGTAACTACCTTCTGATTTTCTTGAATGCTTTGCAGTTGTATGTAAATTAGTGACTGATGTCTGCAATTACATAATTTTGTAAGTATATCTATAATGAGAGTCAGTGGTGGGATGTAATACATAAATAAACCTAATATATTAAAAAACATACAATTTTTTGCAATATAAATTGCAATATCTTCATCTAAAATATAGCTAGAAATGACATTCAGTGTAAATGTACATGCATGTGAAGGTTGTCATGTTCATTTAAGTAAAGCCTCCACCTTTGTTGCTTGGGACAGAGTAAATGCCCTGGTAATCAATTGGCTTACAGACTGAAGCTTAGATAATAACAAAGGTTCGTTCAAGGACAAAAGATAAATCAGGCATATTAAGTGCCATTCCTATAAATCATGTTATGGCAGAATGTGTATGTAATCTGTGGCAGTGTGCATTTGAGTAGCTACATACCGAAGTATGTCAACCAGGGTACAATATGTTTTGTGCGATTTTGAGATCTAGACAATTAAAAGTCTAAGGTTAAACACCAATGGAGCATTTCCAAAAGGTTGCTTTTTCCACTTTAGCCAATATCTGGCAAAATGTTCAATACCTTACTCTTACTCCTCTGTATGGTAGTTGTGTGCAGTTACATTTAAGTGTTAAAAAACTTGTTTTGCTAGCATTTTTGTGTAGCATAGGTAAAGTCTATGTCTGAGAAGTTAGAGTTGAATTTTTAAACAGAAGGAAAAGAACTGCTTAGACATTTTGAAGACTGGTACATTTATGGTAAATGCAGTCAGTTTGCTATATGTAGTGCAAGTGCTAGATTACCACCCCTTGTTTCTTGTGGAATTCTGGAATATCTCCATCATGAATAATCTTATGTTGCCAGAACGACGCAGAGGCATGGCAAAGGAGAATGCACTATTAGGTAGGTGTACCTCTAATCAAATGTCAGTGATTACAATTCTCGTTATTGAACAAAACACAGTTGATGAACAATGTCTACAGATGTCTGCTGGATGCCTTCTCTTGTCAAAAAAGATGCATCATACCAAGACACAAGTGATTCATTTATGTCATAGAGCAGACATCTGAGTACAGCACAGAAGATTTTTTAAAAGCGGTTGCTCTACTGCTGAGGGTATAGCTGCTCATCTGCCTATTGTTGTACCAGATATTTCACCATGGATGCATTGGGAAGTGTGTCAAACTATCTGCAATACTTTTATTATGTTTTGTTTTATGAGGACCAGCTTTATGTTGGATTTGTAATGATGACAATCTTTGAGTTTTTTGCAGTTACAGTAGCTTTGGGAACGTCCACCTGGATATGTTTTGTTGAGAGTCACCATGTTGGATTTATGTATATGCAAGATGTTTTCTTTATTTGTTTATTTTTGTCAGTTGGTATGCTGCAGAATGTCATCTCCTGTTTGCAAAAGGATTGATTCAATGCTTTGGATTTGGCATAATGAGGATTTATGGTCTAGATTATGTCACTTTCAATCTTTTGGTATTTTGATATTCCAATATAGAACTATATATTTTATATATATATATATATATATATATATATATATATATATATATATATATTGGCATAATGGTTAACGGGTTTACCTTACAGGTACAAGGTGCAGAGTTTGAGCTAGGCTTAAAATGGCTTGAAAGAGCAAGTAACCTAGTACTAACCTATGAACTTTGAATGTGAGAGGCTGGCATAATGGTTAAGGTGTTTATCTTACAGACACAAGGTGTAGGGTTTGATTCTCATATGGGATAATTGGCTATGCTTAAAATTATATACATATATATATATTGAATGTGTATATTTGTACGAGAAATTTTACATGTCATCTATGCCGGCACTTGATGGGTGCTAAGCATACAATTTTTTGCTAGACACACACACACTAGTACAAGCACATATCATATAGGCAGGGTGTAGCATCATCATATTACCCATTGAATGCCTTTGGAAGATGAAAAGCACCCAGTGAAAGCCTTAATACCATGGGGGAGGACATGAAGACTGCATAGAAATGATGCCCCAGACTAAGAAATGAACTTGAGAACCAAGGGATGTGATGTAGCAACACTAACTGCTGCACCTCTGTGCCATTCACATACAGTTAGACGCAATTTTATATAAATAAACAGATAGAGAGACAGACATACAAACAGAGATATAACTATATCTATGCATAGGTGTCTTTTTGCGTACATATAAAAACTGAAAGAAAAAATGGGTTATTCCAGCATTCATATAATCATTTATGTAAGCAGGTCTTATAATAGTTCTGTATTATCTTCTGTACAATAATCTATCACACTAAAGATTCTCTCTATATGAATGATCATAATGGAAAAATTATCACTATTGAAAGTGACTAATCAAAGTCTACAAAGTCATCAAGAAAATGCTTTAAAAATGAATAGTGGCTTTTGCCACCCCAGTGTCATAGGGCCAATGAGTCTGTCTATGTTATCAATGACCCAGTTTTGGGAATAAGCCCAGGCTGCTGCTGGCCAGAAGGAAGAGGATGAATTGACCAAGTGTCAGCTCTCCTATCCCAGGGGAAGGGTTTGTGATCATTTGCTGCCTGTGCAACACCTGGTATAAACTAGAAGTCATACAGGCTACTATGACAAGGTTAGAGGGATGACAGGATGTCACTTCTTGTGAGAAAGGATTCTGACTAGCCATTTGTGGTATAATATCTCCCTGCACTTGCCCATCTTGCCTGGCCAAGTCTTCACTTTGTGGACCATAAAGCCTATTAGTTGACAAGGTTACACCTTTCAAGAAGTTGGGACACTGCTGAGGAAGGGTCATTTCCAGATTTTCTGGAAGGTTTCAGTTTGGCACTTCAAGTCAATGAGTAGCAGAGTATACAGTCTCAGTAGGTCAGATGGGGTTTGGGATAAAAAATATCTTGTTAGGGTATGGCTCCCATTTCCCGCAGTTATCATAAGAAGGAGTATTATTTAATGCTGTGCCAAACAAAATGCACTTTGTGCATGAGGTGTCGTACTAATTTATGGTATACGTTTACTGCAGTCTTGGATGTGCAGTGAGGTTCAGAATTCATATGTTTATCTATTGGCATTGTTTTCACTTGGGCTCAGAAAAGATGGGAGAAACAAGACACTGCTTCCAACCAGCTGAGTTGAAGTATGTATATGTGAAGGCTGAATCATACCGAATGTAAGCTGGGTTAGAGAAAATAAGAAGTACACTTTTGGTGGTGCTATCTGACACCAAGCTCATTATCCAAATGTTAGATATACAGGGAGAACCCTGATTCCATTTCTAACATCTTAAAGCAGCTCAAACTTGTTAATGATCATCACAAGAGATCTATAAGACAGCCTCGCTGTACTTCACAGAGGACAGAAAGGGAGGTCAGCAAGCACACTGTCAGGGTAGAGGTCTGTTTGGGTTCCACAGGAGACTGATAATTCTGATCCTTTGGCTTTTGTTACAGCACTCTGCAAGTCATTTTTTGTAGTGGGTAAGGAAATATAATCATGATAAGGTGCTCCAGTTTAAACTGGGAAGGAAACAAGGGCAGAATGTCTTCCCAGGCATGTCCAGGCATTTTAACGTGAAATTGATGAGCTTTAATGCCAGAGAGGTGTGATGCCAAAAGCTCATATATCCAACAATCGTTTGATGGTAAAAACTGCCCGGTTTTGAAACTTCAAACGTTTTGAATGAAGATTGCTGTACTGCACGGAATGGGAAAGTTACCATTTTCTTCACTGTAGTGTGATCTCAGAGTTGGTATATTTATTTAGCAGGGTGTGAAGGGTGCAGGGGGCTTGCACCTGTAAAGACAACATTTTTTCTGCTTTTATTTCTTTATTACAATTTCAAAGTTTCAAAACTTTGATCTTATAGTCTCGACTATTTGCAATTCAAAGTTTTGGAACTTCAAGCTTGTAAAGTAGATCCACACACACACACACATATATATATATATATATATATATATATATATATACATATATATATGTATTTTTATATATATATATATATATATATATATATATATGTTTTTTTTTTTTTTTTTTAATTATACTTTGTGAGTGGTGTGATTCCTTGGAATTGTATTTCCATGCTTAGATGTTAGAGGTCTTGAAGAGAATACCTGTAAACATGTTTTGTTCATTTTTTATGTGGTCATCCTATTCATCCAGACCACTAAGATCACTGCACTTCCTTGGTAAACAAATATAAGTAAATAAATCAAAATACTTCCTGAGTAGTTACTGAAGATCAGATGTGTTTTGAGGGATTGCAATGTGAAATGTCATATGGGATGCATCAGTTGCAGCTGCCATCCACTCTTCAGTTGACACACACTGGAAAAAACTTTCCCTTCCAGCATTCATAAGCGGTAAAATCCTTTGTATGGAATGATCTGTACAGAAAGATTTCTTAAGATAGAGCTCCCAGCCCGTCTGTATGAAAATGAATTATCCCCTCCCCAACTAAACAGGCTTGTATCCAGGGTAAAAATAAGGAGTGGGGCAACTCCATAGGAATGCATGAAGCTTGCTACTGCTTTGAGGGATAAGGAAAAGGGTTGGCAGGTGTATGAGAGAAGAAGATGCCAGTGACTTCCAATACTGCCTGAGCACACAAAAGTGAGGGTAGCTCATAGAAGGAACTCTAGCTACCCTAGACCAGTCATCTTAATTTGGAATTGTGAAAGACGTTGTGACGACGGACAATAGTGAGCAACATAAACAAATCAGCACCAGTTCTGGCCATTCACATGCCCCAAGGTCTGGATGGCATTCTCCTTTCTGTCCTGGAGTTCCAGCTGGTTGACCCTTTGGAGAAGCAAGCACAAGACATTCAAACTGTGGAATTAAGTGCAGTATGAGAATCCTTTGTTTGTAAATGTTTTTTGCCTCTGGTAAACCTGGGTGAGAGTTGCCTAATAGGCATGCTGTGCAAGAAGAAATTGGTGGAGTTACCTCAAAAACACTGAAAAATATCTTTTATCCCTTTTGTCTTTCACCTTTGCTTCCACTTGTAAACAAATTATCATGAAAACATATATTTATGAGTTAAAGGATAAATTATTGAACTTGCCTGTTGTGATGTAGGTGTGGACTTAGCATTTTGTAAAAGTCACTTGGAAATATGTTGACAGATGCCGCTGTGGTTGTCAGTATTATCACATCTAAAATCACTATCTTTATTGTTATTCCTGGCCTTGCACTGCTGTTGTTATACTCCTCCAAAGTGCACACACAGATGTGTCCCACTTTTTTACATCATCTTTGCTTTCTGAACGCATTTTATTTTACTCACTCTGTATATATCACCTTCAACTTGCTCATCTGATTTTGCTTTCTGCTCTGTAGTTCTCAATCATTCTGCTACTTTTTCATAACCTTGCAATTTGCACACATGTCCCCCTTGTTGGGCATTGACCACTGTGCCAGCATTGTCTCTCACTATACCTGCATACTGTATTGTTGTAACATTCACACCATCTTTTAATCTATTAGATGCTGTTTCTTTACTTTTGTCATTATCACACATTTTATTTATATTTACTTTGCTGTATTAATTTCTCTTATTATTTTATTATTTTACATCTTGCAGTCTTTTTTGTCTTGCATTTCTCACATTTCAATTGACCTTGCAAAGTCCATGATTTTCTGTTATATCATGTCAGTGTCCAAAAATGATTTTCGCCTTACTTTTCTGAAGTGCATCTGTGTATTATTTGTGTTTATTTGTTGTAAAGAATTCATAGTTTTTTGTCCACAGCCTTAACCTCATTTCATAATTGCCTGTGGACTCATTCGGCTCTTGTGTACCAATTCTGAATTTGTATGTTTCAAATTGCAATTTTTTTCTTGCTGAAAAAGTGGCTGCCTAAATTTTCTTTAATATCTTTAAGTTTGAGAAACACAAAGGAAAATAGGAGTCCACAAATCGCAAATACCAGTACCACAGACGTTTAATAGTTAGCGCTTTCATGCACGACAAATACATGCACTTCTTCAGACCTATCTTTAAATTTGTTGTGTAGGTCTGCCATAGTCACGTATTTTTCTTTAACATTTTGTGGGATTCCAAAAGGAGTTACATTTGCTGTAGCATAATACCCCAAGCACTAACTCCACATTCCAAGTCCAAAAAAAAAAAGGTTCTGAGATACAACAAACCGTATAGGCTAATAAGGTATCTCAGAGCCCTATGCCTCATTTCAAATAGGGAGTTAGGACAAATATACCGCATCACTTCCAATTTTTTACATTTGTGGAGAATGCCAGTGTAAAATGTACATACAATGGAGTTTCTCATTAAAGTCGATAGGCGTATGCAGCACAAGTACAGCTCCACCCGTATGTTGAAACTGGACCGAATGCTTACAGTACCAGTTCTGATATACAGGTATAGCTGTACGTCACACATGACAATTAGATAAGGAATACTGCACATATTTGTGATAATGTGTTTTATGGCTCATCCCATTTATACCTGAAAAATAACTCAGAATAAATGTTTTTAAAAGTTAAACTACACTCATGTAGTGCAGACACACAGTGTGCCCCCCTCCACATATTTATGGAGTTAATAATGCATGTATGACAGACTTTTTTCCTGTTATCCAAACATTGTTATGGTTGATTTTGTGTGAAATACTCTGTACCCCTGGCATTATGTATTACAGTAATGGAGCTGGGATATTGCATCGGGAAAGCATGGCAGACATGTGGAGAGCCACTGTTACCCTACCCTAATCTTTATGGAATCTAACGCACTACTTCCTGCTTCATATAATATCGATGCTTTTATTATTACTTCGATAATTTACATTAACAATGCATCACGATTGCTTAATCTGGATATCTATGTTTTCCTCTCATACCACATTCACACTCATACACTGTCAAGTTAGATATACTAAAAGTCATATTTATTCTATGTGATTATCTTTTTCACTGTTGCCTGCCTTACTTTTACCCTGCGTGCTGTCAATTAGTTAGGCTGCCTCTTTTCTGTACGTCACTTTTCTTAACTTCTTTGTTGAATAATGTTTAATAAACTGAATGCTTTTTATTTCTGCTTCTTTTGATTTTCATGCTTCTGTCTTCAAGAAAACATATGTTCTTACCTTTAAAATAAATCAGGGGATATTAAAACAAAATAAAAAATGCACAGAGCCAAAACGAAAGTTGCAGATAACTCGCAATTAAAGGTAAGCACCTTCATTCAGTAAACATACAAACTTCTTCAGACCTAAGCAAATAACTATCAGAATTCCCTTAGCTATCTTTCCAGTCACATAAAATAATCAAAAAGTAAATGTTTAATAAAACAAATCTCTGCACTGAAAATAAAAACAAGCAACGTTAATATGTTTGTTTAGACTAGCATTTTTATAGGCATCAAATATAAATTGTTAAATCATTTCTTTAGATTCATTTCTCAAACTGATGACTCCACCTCTAACATCTTCTTTAATATTCTGCAAAACAAAGTAATAAAACCTTTTAAAATTGTGATAATCTTTAGTTTACTTATAAAGAGCATTAATGACAATCTTTATTTTTACTGCTTTACTGTGTTCGGCCACCCTTTGTTTTAACTTCTTGCTAGTCTTCCAAATATAAAAATTGTCACACGCTGAGTAAGAAGCATGATAAAAAACATTTGTGCTGCAAAATGTAAAGCCGTCAGTACTTGCAATAGGTATTCTTGTAAATTCATTAATAACAAAAGTACTGCTGGCCATGACTTTCCACAGTTTTCAGCCAAAATATGAAAAAGTGCCCAGCATTTTCTCTGTTTTTACCTTTTTCTTATCAGACAGGGAACTGTTAAGCAGTTTCCTTAAATTAAATGCTCTTTTGTCCAGAAAAGGAGTCTCTGCAGCTACCACTTTTTTAACTTTTTCAATCCCTTTTAGCACGTTCCAATATTTTTTTCACTAAATCCTTGTATTCCTTATTATCTTTACCACATGTAAGTGAACGCCTAACAGTTTACTGTGTACTAGCATTTTGTTCAGCATTTGTAAAAGTTATAGTTTTAATTATGGAGGCATGTTTACCATTCCTTCCTTTAAGCACCTCTACTAATAATTTGTTTATCAAAGCTTTTGGGTGCCGCCTTCTCTAAAAACATGCCCACTGTTCCTTTGAACTTATCAGCAAAATCATCCTCTTCTAATGTAAGCCTATTGAATCTAATCTGTTAGCTTTTTACTGTTCCTCTTTTCAGATTATTAATATCTGAATATTTATTGTCTTTAATAGTCTTTCTATACACTGCAGTTTGTAACCTGTCATCCCTTGAGCACACAGTTACATCTAAAAAACTTTATTTGTTTATTTAAATTAAGTTCAAATTTAAAAAAAGAGACAGAATTATTCGAGAAATTAAAAAATTTCAATAATTCTTTATGTATCTTGCCAAATAAAAAAATGTTATCAATAAAATGGCCATGATGTACAACATTTTGAAATAACCTGTTTTTAAAACACTTTTTCTCCATCCTCCATTGCCATTAATAAATTTCCTTATGTGTGTCTATAACAGTCTTCATGGCAAAGCTGTTTGTTGAAAAATATATTTACCCAAAAAGAAAAAAACATTATTTCAGTATCTTCTCAGAATTCTGTGATCCTTAGTATTTGGCTGGTCCTTCAGGAGACACTATCCAGGTAGATGTATGATGGCAGGTGCACCTTACATGCCCCTGATCTTGCGTCCTCATCCTGAGACTGGCTAGCTAGTAAGCCTCTCCCATTCCTAGACAGCTCCTCCAACATCTGGGCAGCATATCAAATTGTAGTCTCCATGGCTACAGTCCGGCTTAATCTCACTGTAATATGGAGCTCTTTATTGGCAGCACCACCATAGCAAAAAGGTAGCAAACCAGAAAAAAATGTTAGCATGTATAACTTGTTCAGTCTTCTTTTTCTGCCTCAGCAGTATCTACAAGGTCTACAACAAAAGAGAATCTAGGGTGCTCTGGAAAACAGATTCAGCATTTCAGTGTTTCATTAATTGCATCGACTTGCACATCTCAAATGTTTGCATTTACAAAGCAGATACTACCATTATGACTTAACATTTTTCAGACATAGGCAGGTTATACTGCTAAACCTACCAATAAGGAATTATATGCAGCTGAATGGCTTTAACTGCAGGGAGGAAAGTCAGATCTAAGGAGGAGGCCTACTAGCTTATTGCAAAACAATTCACTCCAAATTACAGATGTGGAATGAGCATTATGCAGAGTTGGCACTCTAAACTACAGTGATTACATCTGCTGTATACAGTGTTGACACTCTATACTACATTGAAGGCATGGACTGTATGCAGTGATTGCACTCTACACTATAGTGAAGGCATGAGCTGTATGCAGTGATGGCACCCTACACTACAGTGAAGGCATTGGCTGTATGCAGTGATGGCACTCTACACTACAGTGTAGGCATGGACTGTATGCAGTGAGGGCACCCTACACTACAGTGAAGGCATGGGCTGTGTTCAGTGCTGGCACTCTATGATACAATGATGACATGGGTTATATGCACAGTTGGCACTCTAGACTACAGTGAAGGCATGGACTGCATCCAGTGGTGGTATGGGTTGTATGCACAGTTGACACTCTACACTACAGTAAATGCATGGGCTGTATGCAGTGATACCACCCTACACTACAGTGAAGGCATGGGCTGTATACAATGTTTACATCCTACACTACAGTGAAGGTGTGAGCTGTATAGAGTGTTGGCACCCTACACTACAGTAATGGCATGGGCTGTATACAATGTTGGCAACTGACACTACAGTAATGATGTGGGCTGTATGCACTGACAGCACCCTACATTACAGTGAACGCATGGGCTGTATGCAGTGATCCCGACCTACAGTACAGTGAAGGCATGGGCTGTATGCAGTGATGGCATGGGCTGTATGCACTGTTGGTACTCCACAGTACAGTGAAGGTATGGGATGTATGCATTGACAGCAATCAACACTACAGTGAAGGCATGGGCTGTATGCAATGATGGCAACCTACACTACAATGAAGACATGGGCTGTATGCAGTGAAGGCATGGGCTGTATGCAGTATTGGCACCCTACACTACAGTGATAGTTTGGGTTGTATACAGTGTTGCACCCTACACAAGTGTGATGGCATGGGCTGTATGCATTGACAGCACCCTACACTACAGTGAACACATGGGCTGTATGCAGTGATCCCGACCTACAGTACAGTGAAGGCATGGGCTGTATGCAGTGATGGCATGGGCTGTATGCACTGTTGGTACTCTACAGTACAGTGAAGGCATGGGCTGTGTGCATTGTTAGCATCCTACACTACAGTGATGGCATGTCTTGTATAGAGTGTTGGCACCCTACAATACAGTGAAGGCATTGGCTGTATACAGTGTTGGCACCCTGCACAACAGTGAAGGCATGGGCTGTATGCAGTGATGGCAACCTACACTACAGTGAAGGCATGGGTTGTATGCAGTGATGGCATGGGCTGTATGCATTGTTGGCACTCTACACTACAGTGAAGGCATGGGTTGTATGCAGTGTTGGCACCCTACACTACAGTGATGGCATGGGCTGTATACATTGTTGGCACCCTACAGTACAGTGACGGCATGGGCTGTATACAGTGTTGGCACCCTAGAGTACACTACAGTGATGGCATGGGCTGTATACAGTGTTGGCAACCTACAGTACAGTGAAGGCATGAGCTGTATAGAATGTTGGCACCTTGCACAATAGTGAAGGCTTGGGCTGTACGCAGTGATGGCACTCTACACTACAGTGAAGGCATGAGCCATATGCATTGATGGTACCCTACACTACAGTGAAGGCATGGGCTGTATTAACTGTTGGCACCCTAAACTACAGTAAACGCATGGGCTGTATACAGTGTTGGCACCCTACACTACAGTGAAGGCATGGGCTTTATGTAGTGTTGGCACCCCACACTACAGTAAAGGCATTGGCTGTATACATTGTTGGCACCCTACACTACAGTGAAGGTATGGGCCATATGCAATGATGGCATGGGCTGTATGCACTGTTGGCACTCTATGCTACAGTGAAGGCATGGGCTATATGCCATGTTGGCACCCTACACTACAGTGAAGGCATGGGCTGCATACAATGCTGGCACCTGGTACTACAGTGATGGTGAGGGTTGTATACAGTGTTGACATCCTACACTACAGTGATGGTGTGGGCTGTATACAGTGTTGGCACCCTGCACTACAGTGATGGCATGGGCTGTATGCAGTGATGGCAAACTACACTACAGTGAAGGCATGGGTTGTATGCAGTGATGTTATTGGCTGTATGCATTGTTGGCACTCTACACTACAGTGAAGGCATGGGCTGTGTGAACTGACAGCACCCTACATGACAGTGAAGGCATGGGCTGTATGCAATGATGGCAACCTACACTACAGTGAAGGCATGGGTTGTATGCAGTGATGCCATGGGCTGTATGCATTGTTGGCACTCTACACTACAGTGAAGGCATGGGCTGTGTGCAGTGTTGGAACCCTATACTACAGTGATGGCATGGGCTATATACAGTGAAGGCATGGGCTGTATAGAGTGTTGGCATCCTGCACAACAGTGAAAACTTGGGCTGTATGCAGCGATGGCACTCTACACTACAATGAAGGCATGAGCTGTATGCATTGATGGCACCCTACACTACAGTGAAGCCATGGGCTGTATGTAGTGTTGGCACCCTACACTACAGTAAAGGCATGGGCTGTATAAAGTGTTGGCACCCTACGCTACAGTGAAGGCATGGGCCATATGTAATGATGGCATGGGCTATATGCACTGTTGGTATTATACACTACAGTGAAGGCATGGGATATTATATGTAGTGTTGGCAACTGGCACTACAGTGATGGTGTGGGCCGTATACAGTGTTGGCACCCTACACTACAGTGAAGGCATGAGCTGTATGCATTGATGGCACCCTACACTACAGTGAATGCATGGGTTGTATGTAGTGTTGGCCCCCTACACTACAGGAAAGGCATGGGCTGTATAAAGTGTTGGAACCCTACACTACAGTGAAGGTATAGGCCATATGCAGTGATGGCATGGGCTGTATGCACTGTTGGCACTCTACACTACAGTGACGGCATGGGCTATATGCAGTGCTGGCACCCAGAACTACATTGAAGGCTTGGGATGCATTCAATATTGGCACCTGGCACTACAGTGATGGTGTGGGCTGTATATAGTGTTGGCACCCTGCACTACAGTGAGGGTGTGGGCTGTATACAGTTTTGGCACCCTGCATTACAGTGATGGCATGGGCTGTATGCACTGTTGGTACCCTGCACTACAGTGATGGAAAGAGCTGTATGCAGTCTTGGCGCCCTGCACTACAGTGATGGCATGAGCTGTGTGCAGTGTTGGCACCCTATACTACAGTGATGGCATGGGCTGTATACAGTGATGGCACCCTGCACTATACTGAAGGTGTGGGCTGAATACAGAATTGAAACTCTACACTACAGTGAAGACATGGTCTGTATGCAGTGATACCACCCTACACTACAGTGAAGGCCTGGGCTGTATACAATGTTTACATCCTACACTACAGTGAAGGTGTGGGCTGTATAGAGTGTTGGCACCCTACACTACAGTAATGGCATGGACTGTATACAATGTTGGCAACTGACACTACAGTGATGGTGTGGGCTGTATGCATTGACATCACCCTACACTACAGTGAAGGCATGGGCTGTATGCAGTGATCCTGACCTACAGTACAGTGAAGGCATGGGCTGTATGCAGTGATGGCATGGGCTGTATGCACTGTTGGTACTCCACAGTGCAGTGAAGGTATGGGATGTATGCATTGACAGCAATCAACACTACAGTGAAGGCATGGGCTGTATGCAGTAATGACAAACACTACACTACAATGAAGACATGGGCTGTATGCAGTATTGGCAGCCTACATTACAGTGATAGTTTGGGTTGTATACAGTGTTGCACCCTACACAAGCGTGATGGCATGGGCTGTATGCATTGACAGCACCCTACACTACAGTGAACACATGGGCTGTATGCAGTGATCCTGACCTACAGTACAGTGAAGGCATGGGCTTTATGCAGTGATGGCATGGGCTGTATGCACTGTTGGTACTCTACAGTACAGTGAAGGCATGGGCTGTGTGCAGTGTTAGCACCCTACACTACAGTGATGGCATGTTTTGTATAGAGTGTTGGCACCCTACAATACAGTGAAGGCATGGGCTATATACAGTGTTGGCACCCTACACTACAGTAAAGGCATTGGCTGTATACATTGTTGGCACCCTACACTACAGTGAAGGTATGGGCCATATGCAATGATGGCATGGGCTGTATGCACTGTTGGCACTCTACACTACAGTGAAGGCATGGGCTATATGCAGTGTTGGCATCCTACACTACAGTGAAGGCATGGGCTGCATACAGTGCTGGCACCTGGCACTACAGCAATGGTGTGGGTTGTATACAGTGTTGACATCCTACACTACAGTGATGGTGTGGGCTGTATACAGTGTTGGCACCCTGCACTACAGTGATGGCATGGGCTGTATGCAGTGATGGCAACCTACACTACAGTGAAGGCATGGGTTGTATGCAGTGATGTTATGGGCTGTATGCATTGTTGGCACTCTAAACTACAGTGAAGGCATGGGCTGTGTGAATTGACA
Source organism: Protopterus annectens (assembly GCF_019279795.1). NCBI lineage: Eukaryota > Metazoa > Chordata > Ceratodontiformes > Protopteridae > Protopterus > Protopterus annectens. The sequence goes on along the minus strand of NC_056739.1, from coordinate 1,710,751,686 downwards.
GCACCCTATATGACAGTGAAGGCATGGGCTGTATGCAATGATGGCAACCTACACTACAGTGAAGGCATGGGTTGTATGCCGTGATGCCATGGGCTGTATGCATTGTTGGCACTCTACACTACAGTGAAGGCATGGGCTGTGTGCAGTGTTGGCACCCTATACTACAGTGATGGCATGGGCTGTATACAGTGATGGCACCCTGCACTATACTGAAGGTGTGGGCTGAATACAGAATTGAAACTCTACACTACAGTGAAGACATGGTCTGTATGCAGTGATACCACCCTACACTACAGTGAAGGCCTGGGCTGTATACAATGTTTACATCCTACACTACAGTGAAGGTGTGGACTGTATAGAGTGTTGGCACCCTACACTACAGTAATGGCATGGGCTGTATACAATGTTGGCAACTGACACTACAGTGATGGTGTGGGCTGTATGCATTGACAGCACCCTACACTACAGTGAAGGCATGGGCTGTATGCAGTGATCCCGACCTACAGTACAGTGAAGGCATGGGCTGTATGCAGTGATGGCATGGGCTGTATGCACTGTTGGTACTCCACAGTGCAGTGAAGGTATGGGATGTATGCATTGACAGCAATCAACACTACAGTGAAGGCATGGGCTATATGCAGTGATGACAACCTACACTACAATGAAGACATGGGCTGTATGCAGTATTGGCACCCTACATTACAGTGATAGTTTGGGTTGTATACAGTGTTGCACCCTACACAAGTGTGATGGCATGGGATTTATGCATTGACAGCACCCTACACTACAGTGAGCACATGGGCTGTATGCAGTGATCCCGACCTACAGTACAGTGAAGGCATGGGCTGTATGCAGTGATGGCATGGGCTGTATGCACTGTTGGTACTCTACAGTACAGTGAAGGCATGGGCTGTGTGCAGTGTTAGCACCCTACACTACAGTGATGGCATGTCTTGTATAGAGTGTTGACACCCTACAATACAGTGAAGGCATGGGCTATATACAGTGTTGGCACCCTACACTACAGTAAAGGCATTGGCTGTATACATTGTTGGCACCCTACACTACAGTGAAGGTGTGGGCCATATGCAATGATGGCATGGGCTGTATGCACTGTTGGCACTCTACACTACAGTGAAGGCATGGGCTGTGTGAATTGACAGCACCCTATACGGCAGTGAAGGCATGGGCTGTATGCGTAATGATAGCAACCTACACTACAGTGAAGGCATGGGTTGTATGCAGTGATGCTATGGGCTGTATGCATTGTTGGCACTCTACACTACAGTGAAGGCATGGGCTGTGTGCAGTGTTGGCACCCTATACTACAGTGATGGCATGGGCTGTATACAGTGTTGGCACCCTACAGTACAGTGAAGGCATGGGCTGTATAGAGTGTTGGCATCCTGCACAACAGTGAAGGCTTGGGCTGTATGCAGCGATGGCACTCTACACTATAATGAAGGCTTGAGCTGTATGCAATGATGGCAACCTACACTACAGTGAAGGCATGGGTTGTATGCAGTGATACCATGGGCTGTATGCATTGTTGGCACTCTACACTAAAGTAAAGGCATGAGTTGTATAAAGTGTTGGCACCCTACACTACAGTGATGGCATGGGTTGTATACAGTGTTGGCACCCTGCACTACAGTGATGGCATGGGCTGTATAGAGTGCTGGCACCCTGCACAACAGTGAAGGCTTAGGCTGTATGCAGTGATTGCACACTACACTACAGTGAAGGCATGAGCTGTATGCATTGATGGCACCCTACATTACAGTGAAGGCATGGGCTATATGTGGTGTTGGCACCCTACACTACAGGAAAGGCATGGGCTGTATAAAGTATTGGCACCCTACACTACAGTGAAGGTATGGGCCATATGCAGTGATGGCATGGGCTGTATGCACTGTTGGCACTCTACACTACAGTGAAGGCATGGGCTATATGCAGTGTTGGCACCCTGCACTACATTGAAGGCTTGGGATACATTCAATATTGGCACCTGGCACTACAGTGATGGTGTGGGCTGTATATAGTGTTGGCACCCTGCACTACAGTGATGGTGTGGGCTGTATACAGTTTTGGCACCCTGCACTACAGTGATGGCATGGGCTGTATGCACTGTTGGTACCCTGCACTACAGTGATGGTATGAGCTGTATGCAGGCTTGGTACCTTGCACTACAGTGATGGCATAAGCTGTATGCAGTGACACCCTACACTACAGAGATGGCATGGGCTGCATACAGTGATGGCACCCTGCACTATACCGAATGTGTGGGCTGTATACAGAATTGAAACTCTACACTACAGTGAAGACATGGGTTGTATGCAGTGATAACACCCTACACTATAGTGAAGGTGTAGGCTGTATACAGTGTTGGCACCCTACACTACAGTAATGGCATGGGCTGTATACAATGTTGGCACCTGGCACTACAGTGATGGCATGGGCTGTATGCAGTGTTGGTACACTGCACTACAGTGACGGCATGGGCTGTATGCAGTGTTGGCACCCTGCACTACAGTATGGCATAGGCTGTATACAGTGTTGGCACCCCACACTACAGTGATGGCATGGGCTGTATACAATGTTGGCACCCTTTTCTACAGTGATGGCATGGGCTGTATGCAGTGTTGGCATCCTACACTACAGTGATGGCATGGGTTGTATACAAAGTTGGCACCCTACAGTACAGTGAAGGCATGGGCTGTATACAGTGTTGGCACCCTACAGTACACTGCAGTGATGGTGTGGGCTTTATACAGTGTTGACACCCTACAGTACAGTGAAGGCATGGGCTGTATAGTGTGTTGGCACCCTGCACAATAGTGAAGGCTTGGGCTGTATGCAGTGATGGCACTTTACACTACAGTGAAGGCATGAGCCATATGCATTGATGGCACCCTACACTACAGTGAAGGTATGGGGTGTATATAGTGTTGGCACCCTACACTACAGTAAGTTCATGGGCTGTATACAGTGTTGGCATCCTACACTACAGTGAAGGCATGGGCTGTATGTAGTGTTGGCACCCTACACTACAGTAAAGGCATGGGCTATATACATTTTTGGCACCCTAAACTACAGGGAAGGTATGGGCCATATGAAATGATGGCATGGGCTTTATGCACTGTTGGCACTATACACTACAGTGAAGGCATGTGCTATATGCAGTGTTGGCACCGTGCACTACAGTGATGGCATTGGCTGTATGCAGTTATGGCAACCTACACTACAGTGATGGCATAGGTTGTATGCAGTGAAGTTATGGGCTGTATATATTGTTGGCACTCTACACTACAGTGAAGGCATGGGCTGTATGAATTGACAGCACCCTACACTACAGTGAAGGCATGGGCTGTATGCAGTGCTGGTAACCTACCCTACAGTGAAGGCATGGGTTGTATGCATTGTTGGCACTCTACACTACAGTGAAGGCATGGGCTGTATAGAGTGTTGGCACCCTACACAACAGTGAAGGATTGGGCTGTATGCAGTGATGGTACTCTACACTACAATGAAGGCATGAGCTGCATTCATGATGGCACCCTACACTACAGTGAAGGCATGGGCTGTATGTAGTACTGGCACCCTACACTAAAGTAAAGGCATGGGCTGTATACAGTGTTGGCACCCTACTCTACAGTGAAGGCATGGGCTGTATAAAGTGTTGGCACTCTACGCTACAGTGAGGGTATGGGCCATATGCAATGATGGAGTGGGCTGTATGCACTGTTGGCATTGTACACTACAGTGAAGGCATGGGCTATATGTAGTGTTGGCACCTGGCACTTCAGTGATGGTGTGGGCCATATACAGTGTTGACACCCTACACTACAGTGATGGCATGGGTTGTATACAGTGTTGGCACCCTGCACTACAGTGATGGCATGGTCTGTATAGAGTGTTGGTACCCTGCACAACAGTGAAGGCTTAGGCTGTATGCAGTGATTGCACTCTACACTACAGTGAAGGCATGAGCACTATGCATTGATGGCACCCTACACTGCAGTGAAGGCATGGGCTGTATGTAGTGTTGGCACCCTACACTACAGTAAAGGCATGGGCTGTATACAGCATTGGCACCCTACACTACAGTGAAGGTGTGGGCCATATGCAGTGATGGCATAGGCTGTATGCACTGTTGGCACTCTACACTACAGTGAAGGCATGGGCTATATGCAGTGTTGGCACCCTGCACTACATTGAAGGCTTGGGCTGCATTCAATGTTGGCATCTGACACTACAGTGATGGTGTGGGTTGTATATAGTGTTGGCACCCTACACTACAGTGATGGTGTGGGCTGTATACAGTTTTGGCACCCTGCACTACAGTGATGGCATGGGCTGTATGCACTGTTGGTACCCTGCACTACAGTGATGGTATAAGCTGTATGCAGTCTTGGCGGCCTGCACTACAGTGATGGCATGAGCTGTATGCCATGACACCCTACACTACAGAGGTGGCATGGGTTGTATGCAGTGATGGCAACCTACACTACAGTGAAGGCATGGGTTGTATGCAGTGATGTTATGGGCTGTATGCATTGTTGGCACTCTAAACTACAGTGAAGGCATGGGCTGTGTGAATTGACAGCACCCTATACGACAGTGAAGGCATGGGCTGTATGCAATGATGGCAACCTACACTACAGTGAAGGCATGGGTTGTATGCCGTGATGCCATGGGCTGTATGCATTGTTGGCACTCTACACTACAGTGAAGGCATGGGTTGTGTGCAGTGTTGGCACCCTATACTACAGTGATGGCATGGGCTGTATACAGTGATGGCACCCTGCACTATACTGAAGGTGTGGGCTGAATACAGAATTGAAACTCTACACTACAGTGAAGATATGGTCTGTATGCAGTGATACCACCCTACACTACAGTGAAGGCCTGGGCTGTATACAATGTTTACATCCTACACTACAGTGAAGGTGTGGGCTGTATAGAGTGTTGGCACCCTACACTACAGTAATGGCATGGGCTGTATACAATGTTGGCAACTGACACTACAGTGATGGTGTGGGCTGTATGCATTGACAGCACCCTACACTACAGTGAAGGCATGGGCTGTATGCAGTGATCCCGACCTACAGTACAGTGAAGGCATGGGCTGTATGCAGTGATGGCATGGGCTGTATGCACTGTTGGTACTCCACAGTGCAGTGAAGGTATGGGATGTATGCATTGACAGCAATCAACACTACAGTGAAGGCATGGGCTATATGCAGTGATGACAACCTACACTACAATGAAGACATGGGCTGTATGCAGTATTGGCACCCTACATTACAGTGATAGTTTGGGTTGTATACAGTGTTGCACCCTACACAAGTGTGATGGCATGGGATTTATGCATTGACAGCACCCTACACTACAGTGAGCACATGGGCTGTATGCAGTGATCCCGACCTACAGTACAGTGAAGGCATGGGCTGTATGCAGTGATGGCATGGGCTGTATGCACTGTTGGTACTCTACAGTACAGTGAAGGCATGGGCTGTGTGCAGTGTTAGCACCCTACACTACAGTGATGGCATGTCTTGTATAGAGTGTTGACACCCTACAATACAGTGAAGGCATGGGCTATATACAGTGTTGGCACCCTACACTACAGTAAAGGCATTGGCTGTATACATTGTTGGCACCCTACACTACAGTGAAGGTGTGGGCCATATGCAATGATGGCATGGGCTGTATGCACTGTTGGCACTCTACACTACAGTGAAGGCATGGGCTGTGTGAATTGACAGCACCCTATACGGCAGTGAAGGCATGGGCTGTATGCAATGATAGCAACCTACACTACAGTGAAGGCATGGGTTGTATGCAGTGATGCTATGGGCTGTATGCATTGTTGGCACTCTACACTACAGTGAAGGCATGGGCTGTGTGCAGTGTTGGCACCCTATACTACAGTGATGGCATGGGCTGTATACAGTGTTGGCACCCTACAGTACAGTGAAGGCATGGGCTGTATAGAGTGTTGGCATCCTGCACAACAGTGAAGGCTTGGGCTGTATGCAGCGATGGCACTCTACACTATAATGAAGGCTTGAGCTGTATGCAATGATGGCAACCTACACTACAGTGAAGGCATGGGTTGTATGCAGTGATACCATGGGCTGTATGCATTGTTGGCACTCTACACTAAAGTAAAGGCATGAGTTGTATAAAGTGTTGGCACCCTACACTACAGTGATGGCATGGGTTGTATACAGTGTTGGCACCCTGCACTACAGTGATGGCATGGGCTGTATAGAGTGCTGGCACCCTGCACAACAGTGAAGGCTTAGGCTGTATGCAGTGATTGCACACTACACTACAGTGAAGGCATGAGCTGTATGCATTGATGGCACCCTACATTACAGTGAAGGCATGGGCTATATGTGGTGTTGGCACCCTACACTACAGGAAAGGCATGGGCTGTATAAAGTATTGGCACCCTACACTACAGTGAAGGTATGGGCCATATGCAGTGATGGCATGGGCTGTATGCACTGTTGGCACTCTACACTACAGTGAAGGCATGGGCTATATGCAGTGTTGGCACCCTGCACTACATTGAAGGCTTGGGATACATTCAATATTGGCACCTGGCACTACAGTGATGGTGTGGGCTGTATATAGTGTTGGCACCCTGCACTACAGTGATGGTGTGGGCTGTATACAGTTTTGGCACCCTGCACTACAGTGATGGCATGGGCTGTATGCACTGTTGGTACCCTGCACTACAGTGATGGTATGAGCTGTATGCAGTCTTGGTACCTTGCACTACAGTGATGGCATAAGCTGTATGCAGTGACACCCTACACTACAGAGATGGCATGGGCTGCATACAGTGATGGCACCCTGCACTATACTGAATGTGTTGGCTGTATACAGAATTGAAACTCTACACTACAGTGAAGACATGGGTTGTATGCAGTGATAGCACCCTACACTATAGTGAAGGTGTAGGCTGTATACAGTGTTGGCACCCTACACTACAGTAATGGCATGGGCTGTATACAATGTTGGCACCTGGCACTACAGTGATGGCATGGGCTGTATGCAGTGTTGGTACACTGCACTACAGTGACGGCATGGACTGTATGCAGTGTTGGCACCCTGCACTACAGTATGGCATAGGCTGTATACAGTGTTGGCACCCCACACTACAGTGATGGCATGGGCTGTATACAATGTTGGCACCCTTTTCTACAGTGATGGCATGGGCTGTATGCAGTGTTGGCATCCTACACTACAGTGATGGCATGGGTTGTATACAAAGTTGGCACCCTACAGTACAGTGAAGGCATGGGCTGTATACAGTGTTGGCACCCTACAGTACACTGCAGTGATGGCGTGGGCTTTATACAGTGTTGACACCCTACAGTACAGTGAAGGCATGGGCTGTATAGTGTGTTGGCACCCTGCACAATAGTGAAGGCTTGGGCTGTATGCAGTGATGGCACTTTACACTACAGTGAAGGCATGAGCCATATGCATTGATGGCACCCTACACTACAGTGAAGGTATGGGGTGTATATAGTGTTGGCACCCTACACTACAGTAAGTTCATGGGCTGTATACAGTGTTGGCATCCTACACTACAGTGAAGGCATGGGCTGTATGTAGTGTTGGCACCCTACACTACAGTAAAGGCATGGGCTATATACATTTTGGCACCCTAAACTACAGGGAAGGTATGGGCCATATGAAATGATGGCATGGGCTTTATGCACTGTTGGCACTATACACTACAGTGAAGGCATGTGCTATATGCAGTGTTGGCACCGTGCACTACAGTGATGGCATTGGCTGTATGCAGTTATGGCAACCTACACTACAGTGATGGCATAGGTTGTATGCAGTGAAGTTATGGGCTGTATATATTGTTGGCACTCTACACTACAGTGAAGGCATGGGCTGTATGAATTGACAGCACCCTACACTACAGTGAAGGCATGGGCTGTATGCAGTGCTGGTAACCTACCCTACAGTGAAGGCATGGGTTGTATGCATTGTTGGCACTCTACACTACAGTGAAGGCATGGGCTGTATAGAGTGTTGGCACCCTACACAACAGTGAAGGATTGGGCTGTATGCAGTGATGGTACTCTACACTACAATGAAGGCATGAGCTGCATTCATGATGGCACCCTACACTACAGTGAAGGCATGGGCTGTATGTAGTACTGGCACCCTACACTAAAGTAAAGGCATGGGCTGTATACAGTGTTGGCACCCTACTCTACAGTGAAGGCATGGGCTGTATAAAGTGTTGGCACTCACGCTACAGTGAGGGTATGGGCCATATGCAATGATGGAGTGGGCTGTATGCACTGTTGGCATTGTACACTACAGTGAAGGCATGGGCTATATGTAGTGTTGGCACCTGGCACTTCAGTGATGGTGTGGGCCATATACAGTGTTGACACCCTACAGTACAGTGATGGCATGGGTTGTATACAGTGTTGGCACCCTGCACTACAGTGATGGCATGGTCTGTATAGAGTGTTGGTACCCTGCACAACAGTGAAGGCTTAGGCTGTATGCAGTGATTGCACTCTACACTACAGTGAAGGCATGAGCACTATGCATTGATGGCACCCTACACTGCAGTGAAGGCATGGGCTGTATGTAGTGTTGGCACCCTACACTACAGTAAAGGCATGGGCTGTATACAGCATTGGCACCCTACACTACAGTGAAGGTGTGGGCCATATGCAGTGATGGCATAGGCTGTATGCACTGTTGGCACTCTACACTACAGTGAAGGCATGGGCTATATGCAGTGTTGGCACCTGCACTACATTGAAGGCTTGGGCTGCATTCAATGTTGGCATCTGACACTACAGTGATGGTGTGGGTTGTATATAGTGTTGGCACCCTACACTACAGTGATGGTGTGGGCTGTATACAGTTTTGGCACCCTGCACTACAGTGATGGCATGGGCTGTATGCACTGTTGGTACCCTGCACTGCAGTGATGGTATAAGCTGTATGCAGTCTTGGCGGCCTGCACTACAGTGATGGCATGAGCTGTATGCCATGACACCCTACACTACAGAGGTGGCATGGGTTGTATACAGTGATGGCACCCTGCACTATACTGAATGTGTGGGCTGTATACAGAATTGACACTCTACACTACAGTGAATACATGGGTTGTATGCAGTAATAGCACCCTATACCACAGTGAAGGTGTGGGCTGTATACAGTGTTTGCATCCTACACTACAGTAATGGCATGGGCTGTATACAATGTTTGCACCTGGCACTACAGTGATAGCATGGGCTGTATGCAGTGTTGGCACACTGCACTACAGTGATGGCATGGGCTGTATGCAGTGTTGGCACCCTGCACTACAGTGATGGCATAGGCTGTATACAGTGTTGGCACCCTACAGTACAGTGAAAGCATGGGCTGTATTCAGTGTTGGCACCCTACAGTGCACTGCAGTGATGGCATGGGTTGTGTACAGTGTTGACACCCTACAGTACAGTGAAGGCATGGGCTGTATAGTGTGTTGACACCCTGCACAACAGTGAAGACTTGAGCTGTATGCAGTGATGGCACTCTACACTACAGCGAAGGCATGAGCCATATGCACTGATGGCACCCTACACTACAGTGAAGGCATGGGGTGTATATAGTGTTGGCACCCTACACTACACTAAATTCATGGGCTGTATACAGTGTTGGCACCCTACACTACAGTGAAGGCATGGGCTGTATGTAGTGTTGGCACCCTACACTACAGTTAAGGTATGGGCTGTATACATTTTTGGCACCCTACACTACAGGGAAGGTATGGGCCATATGCAATGATGGCATGGGCTTTATGCACTCTTGGCACTATACACTACAGTGAAAGCATGGGCTATATGCAGTGTTGGCACCCTACACTACAGAGAAGGCATGGGCTGCATACAGTGTTGGCACCTGGCACTACAGTGATGGTGTGGGCTGTATACATTGTTGGCATCCTACACTACAGTGATGGCATGGTCTGTATACAGTGTTGGCACCCTGCACTGAAGTGATGTTATGGGCTGTATGCAGTGATGGCAACCTACACTACAGTGAAGGCATGGGTTGTATGCAGTGATGTTATGGGCTGTATATATATTGTTGGCACTATACACTACAGTGAAGGCATGGGCTGTATGAATTGATAGCACCCTACACTACAGTGAAGGCATGGGCTGTATACAGTGATGGCAACCTACCCTACAGTGAAGGCATGGGTTGTATGCAGTGATGGCATGGGCTGTACGCATTGTTGGCACTCTACACTACAGTGAAGGCATGGGCTGTATGCAGTGTTGGCACCCTACACTACAGTGATGACATGGGCTGTATACAGTGTTGGCACCCTACAGTACAGTGAAGGCATGGTCTGTATAGAGTGTTGGCACCCTGCACAACAGTGAAGACTTGTGCTGTATGCAGTGATGGCACTCTACACTAGAATGAAGGCATGAGCTGTATGCATTGATGGCACCCTACACTACAGTGAAGGCATAGGCTGTATGTAGTGTTGGCACCCTACACTACAGTAAAGGCATGGGCTGTATACAGTGTTGGCACCCTACACTACAGTGAAGGTATGGGCCATATGCAATGATGGCATGGGCTGTATGCACTGTTGGCATTATACACTACAGTGAAGGCATGGTCTATATGCAGTGTTGGCACCCTACACTAAAATGAAGGCACTGGCTACATACAGTGTTGGCACCTGGCACTACAGTGATGGTGTGGGTTGTATACAGTGTTGACACCCTACACTACAGTGATGGCATGGGTTGTATACAGTGTTGGCACCCTGCACTCCAGTGATGGCATGGGCTATATAGAGTGTTGGCACTCTGCACAACAGTGAAGGCTTAGGCTGTATGCAGTGATGGCACTCTACACTAAAGTGAAGGCATGAACTGTATGCATTGATGGCACCCCACACTACAGTGAAGGCATGGCTGTATGTAGTGTTGGCACCCTACACTACAGTAAAGGCATGGGCTGTGTACAGTGTTGGCATCCTACACTACAGTGAAGGCATGGGCCATACGCAATGATGGCATGGGCTGTATGCATTGATGTCACCCTACACTTCAGTGAAGGCATGGGCTATATGCAGTGTTGGCACCCTACACTACAATGAAGGCATGGGCTGCATACAGTGTTGGCACCTGGCACTACAGTGATGGTGTGGACTGTATACAATGTTTACATCCTACACTACAGTGATGGCATGGGTTGTATACATTGTTGGCACCCTGCACTACAGTGATGGCATGGGCTGTATGCAGTGTTGGCACCATGCACTACAGTGATGGCATGGGCTGTATATAGTGTTGGCACACTACACTACGGTGATGGCATGGGGTCTATGCTGTCCTGGCACTCTGCAGAACTGGGATGGCAAAAGCAGTATGCAGTGTTGGCACTCTAAACTACAAGCATGGAATGATTTGTGTGCAATACTGGGATTTTCTCATCTTTTGTTCATCTGTTGTGAACACCCATGGCATCATTAAAACATTTTTCATATTCTTCTTACATCTTTTTTATCTTTTTTTTAATTTGTAATTGCATTTCTGTGATATATTTATTGACTGATTTGCAAATTATAATGTTATCCCCCAAATTCAGCAAACTGCCATGCAGGAATAGCTTATTCCTGCACGGAAGGGACCATTTAGGAGCAGCAAGGCAGTGCGCCATGCATAGTAATTAAGGTGCACTGCCTCAGCTCCTAAACAGACAAGAAGCATGGACAAGTGCAGGGGGCATGTCTGAGAGCAGAGCTCTCACAATATACATGCCCCCGCAGTCAAGAACTGCAGTTTGGCAATGCAGTGAGTGAGACCACTCATAGGGGTTTGCATACCCCCAGCAACACCCCGCCAAGTTTATAAGAGAAATACTTAAAATATAATAATATAAACTTTTTTTTTTATCAAACAGATTAAAATTTAACAGTAGGTGTGCAGGTTTGCCCATTACTTAGCTATGTATACTGCAGCTTAAATGGCATAAAAGATAAATATCAAGATACATACAAATGAAGTGGTACTGCAATAGTGTAGTGGTCAGAGCACTCGCCTTATGAGCAGTCATTCTCGGTTTGTGTCTCACTCCAGTAAATTCCATTTTTCATGTCAAATCACTTTATGAACAATATTTTTGTTGTATAACCTACTAAATAGCATATATTTGTGAACTGGAGTACTGCATTAAATGCAGATGTGATGTGTCATTGTAATAATGTTGTAAAATCAAGAGATAAACACGTGTCCCATACAGTATATGTACACATGAATCAGGGATACAAATCAAAGGTATAATGTGTAATGAATGATAACTCCATACAGTGTCCAAATCTACCACCTTCCCAAGAACCATGTTACATTTCTGTCTAAATTAGTGCAGGGGTAAGCAGGAGTAAGCACTATTAAGCAGTGGTAAGTGGGAGTAAGCATATTTAAGCAGCAGTAAGCGGGTTTAAGCCTGTTTGCATGGGGGTAAGCAATATGCACACAGGTTAAGCAGTATTGAAGCTAACCCTCTGTAAGCATATTTAACCAGAAGTTAGCATTGCTTACTTTCACACAAACCCGCTTACAATTGCTGATTGTGCCTTAATCACTCTGTATCCAACAGCCGCTGTTCTGCCCAGCAACAAAATAAACAGTCCTTGCAGGTCTTGAACCCAGGACCCCATACACTATAGTCACAGTAGCTAACCAGTAAGCCATCACAGTAGTACATAAGCTTGAGGTATCACCAAACAGATCCTCACTATAGGAAAATCAAACTTAACATGTAAAAGGAATCTATATACAGTTTTATGTTGTATAACCTACTACATAATATAAATATGTGAACTGGAGTACTCATGAAGTCCAAATGTGAGGTGTCATTGTAATAAAGTGTTGAAATCCCCTAATAAACACAAGGACCCCATACAGTGTACATACACATGAATCATGGATACCAAACACATATATAATGTAATGAATAATAAATCAATGCCAAACAGCAAATAATATGCAAATTAAAAATTAAGCAATGCTAAGCATTGCACAGTCCTGCTTACTAGGTGTAAGCAATGTGTAGGCCAGCTAAATCAGTTTGCCCATTGATATACCCCTTTAAGCAATGCCAACCTTAGGCAAGCAGGTTTGCGCATAGCTTAGCATTTTCAAAGCCATCCAATCATGGCAAAGTGCAGAAAATTGGCCCTATTTAAACCCAACAGATGGGAATACATCTCATAAATGGTTGCAGCTTCCTCCTGTAGGCATTATGACTGGTGTGGGAGAAGGAGTGCATTTCCAGGCACAACACTGGGGTATCCAGGAGTTCAAAGTCATGGCAGGACTCCTTGTTAAAGACCATGACCAGAGAAGCCTGGGACCATCTCGCCCATGACCTCACCAGTGCCACTGGCATATCTTGAACTGGTGATCAGGTCAGGCATCATTATGCCGACCTGAAGTGGAGAAAGAGGGAGCTCTTGGATCAGTGGATCCAAGAGGCTAGGCGGACAGGTGATGTCCAAGCTGTGTGTAAGTATCAGTCTACTACCCATTTAATAACTGCCAGCTCATGTATATTATGGATAGGTATGACTAAATATTCCTCTTATGTCTTTGACAGTGGCAGATGAGCAAGTTGTGAACTGGGTAGCCCATGCCTGTAGATTGCAGAGGTTGCTTCACGAGGCAGGTTAGTAATATTCTTGCATGTACTGTCATAAGAAATAAATCTAAAAGTAGTAGAAAGTTAATTGCCAGTATAAAAACCGTATTGTGTATGGCATGTACTGAATACACCAGAAAATATGGCAGGAAGAGTCTCATATAGGTTGTATGTAAATAAAAGGTTAACAGCCTGACAATAAAGGTCTAACTGCTGGACTGCTTGTGTTTACACTTGTATCATATGGTAATGTAGTGTTTCAATCTCTTAATAGTACTGTTGTATGAAGCATTGTTACCCACACTGTGCTACATAAATAAAATGTGCAGGAATGTCTGTATATGACTGTAGTAATCACAAGAGGTCATATTGTACAACTGAGAGAGACTTAGACAGAAAACAATGAACTGAACTGTTGTATTTTTAGCACACAGCCATGGTTCAAAACCTGGGAGTGGTAGTAAGCCGTATGCAGAATCATACCCCACAACTGTACAGATTTGTCCAAAATGTCCAGTTAATTGGCCCATATCCGCTGCCTGTCACCCTGTCCCCCTGACAAATCAGTGGGACGATCCCAGAAGTTTTGGCAGCAAATAATGACATACAACTGATTGTCAGACATCATAACTGTCAGAAATATATTTATGAGAACAAACCAGTTACTCTAGCAACTCACCAAACTGTTATGAGAGTAATAAGCAAAGTATGTCCCATCTCCACCCCATGTTGTGAAGCTATGACCAGAGTGTGTGCAGTAACAGAGTGAGACCTATAAGCATAATAATAATGTGGAATCTGGTAATATGTGTGGCAACATTCAGGTAATGATAACAAACATTCCCCCCACAGGTCTGCCAGATACGAAAACTGTGCCTAGAAATAAAAGATTGATATCCTGTACTGATACTGTTTGCTCTGGTATTGTATAGCATTGTTAGTGTTACAGTTGCTCTGAATAATAAGGTATTACTCATCACTGTCACCCACACTGTGCTACATAATAAAACTGTCTTGGAAATTCTGTATAAGAGTGTTGTAATTACAAGGTTGGATTGTAAAACCACGGGAGACTTATAGACAGAAATCAGAGAAGAGATACACAGCAATATCTATATAGCACACTCAACTGTGATGTACACTGTTTTATTTTTAGCAGGCATGGCCATGATTCGAATCCTGGGAGTAGTAATAAGCTGTATGCAGAATCATACCCCTCAACTGTACAGATTTGTCCAGAATGTCCAGTTAATTGGCCCATATCTGCTGGCTGTTACCCTATCCCCCTGACATATCAGCGTGCTAATCTCTGACATGTAGGCAGCATTTAATGTCATATAACTGACTGTCAGGCCTGTAAATATTTGGAAAATGTCTATGAAAACAAACCTGTCATTGTAAAACTCACCAAAGGTTTATGAGGGCAATAGTCAAAATATGTTCCGGTTTCACCTGCATGTTGTCAAGACATGCCCAGAGTGTGTGCAATAAGAGATGGAGAGGTGTGTGCATAACATCAACCTGGAATCCGGGAATATGTGTAGAAACAGTCAGGTAGTGTTAACAAACAATACCTCTATAGGTATACCAGGTAAGAGGTGTATACTACAGGTAAAACTCAGTTCATGTATATAGTTATCTACATCCATACCACTGTCCAAACTAAGGCTATAGGGTAGTGTAATAATACCTGTAAGGTACAGATCACAGCACTGACTAGGAAAGTAATGAGAACTAGAGGGATATACAAGTTGTTAATTGACATCTTTCTCTCCCCCCACATATCTGCAACAATAAACTAAATACACAACTCAATTGGTATGTGCACTATTAAATCTACTGTTGGGACATATGTCTTATTGTTTGATAAATATTAAAATTTGTTCTATGCATGTGCCATGTTGAAATACTCCCACATTGGTGGCATGCTGCCATCAATGTACCTGCATGCTGTTGTAATGGCCACTGTGGTTCCATATATGCATGTGTTCTGTTTGCTATGAAACTGTTCCATACCTGGTGTTTCAGATTAATGGGAATATCTACGCATGCTGTTATACCTAATCCTGGAATGTGTTGACTATGAGTAACCCACATATGTTGTAAAACTGAAACACCATAGCACGTTTGGGAAGGCCAGTCCCAGTGGACCCACCTCTACCACCTTATCTGGCCATGGCACTGTGCATCAGCACATCAGGCCCCACCACAGGATCTCTTTGTCCTCTGTTCCTGCACCACCTTTAGGTGGGACCACCTCAAGGGATGTGGCTCAACCCCCCCCCCCCAGGAGCAGGCGCGGACAGGATACTGTTACTCATCACCAGGTCTGGGGTCTGGTGCATAGTGGGCTCTGTAGGGAGTTTGGAGATCTGCTACGCCAGCTTGAGGGCTGCATGGCACAACTAGAAGGTCAGCCTGCCCCTCCTACTCAGCCCCCAGCACAGCCACCTTCGGGGCCGTGAAGGTGCAGTGGTGACTGCCCATGAGTGGGGACCTCAGTCCCACAGTTTCCACTAGGGGATCATGGGCTTCTGACTTTCAAACACCCCTCCCCATCCAAGGTGTTTACCCCCCACGTGTCATATACTGCCCCTGTATGCTGTCTTGTCTGTCTTGTATGTTATCCTACCCAACCTACCTCCCCAAATATACCTACCATCCCTCCCCAACATCCCATTCTCACCTTAAAAAAAGGCAATATGTTCCCAATAAAAATCTCGCCCCATACATAGCCATCCATTTTGCACACGTGTCCACTGGACACGTAAACTGGTCTAATTGGCTTCACAACATATTATTGTTGTCCTCATCTCTCTCTCAGGGGTATGAGTGTGCAAATCTACCTCCAAATCAGTGTATATGCACAGCTGTTGCTGTGGAAGAAATGGGCAGCTGTGGACCTTCCCTACACCTGTCCTGCACATCCCTAGCTATTTTTCCTATTGTCTTTCCCTCTTTGTGCCCCTTTTTCATGACTTTCCTATCAATCCTTTTTCATTTCTTTTAAAGAAATTGACATGGGGGTAAGCGGGAGTAAGCACTTTTAAGCAGCAGTAAGTGGTTTTAAGCTTGTTTGCACGGGGTAAGCAATGCCTACACAGGTTAAGCAATTTAGAAGCTAACTGAGTAAAAGAAACTGTAACCGGAAGTTAGCAGTGCTTACCTTCGTGCAAACCCATGCAAACCTGCTTACAACTGCTTAAAAGTGCCTTAATCACTCTGTATCCAATGCCCCTTGTTCTGGCCAGCAACAAAATAAACAGACTTTGCAAGGCTCATCCCCAGGACCCTGCACACCATAGCCAAAGTGATTTACCACTAAGCCATATTAGATGTACATAACCCCGATGTTTTCACAAACATATCATCCAGCACAGTCATTCAACAGTACAGAAAATATATTTATATATGTAGATGTATGTGTGTGTGTGTGTGTGTGTGTGTGTGTGTGTGTGTGTGTGTGTGTGTGTGTGTGTGTGTGTGTGTGTGTGTGTGTGTGTATATATATATATATATATATATATATATATATATATATATATATATATACACACATACATCTATAGATATATATCTTCACATATATATATATATGTATATACAGATATATATCTATAGATATAAAATAGAAAATAATAAATACATATATGACCAAAGGCACCGTTAATGGGTGCGAGGGGGCCCAAGATAAATACCTCTTGTAAGTATTGATATCAACCCCTCCCCCACAGCCAAACAGATCTGCCCTGCAACACAATACCAACTGTTTTAAGTCCCATACCTAAGACCCTATACAACATAGCCACAAGAAGTTAACAGTAATCCATCCCACCTGTGCGATGTCAGGATGGTATCAATAACATATCATGCATTACAATCTGGCTACCAATATATATATATATATATATATATATATATATATATATATATATATATGTAACTGCACATACACACACAAATATATGTATAGAAAGATACATATTTAGAGGGTACACAGCATATTGAACAGCCAGTATTCCTACAGTTTCCACCTTTTCAAATGGACAGTGTATGATTCACTCATACAAAATACAATTGTTGCCTGATACATATACCCACAGAGAAGTCAAAGGATATGACACCACACACAGGTTTGCATACATAAGAAATGTTTATTTGTGTACTACTACAGTTGTATATGCCATGTCATATAGCTGTTAAGACTTTGAAATACATACTGAGTAATGCAACTCTTAAGTAGATCATTTTATACAGTATTCCGAAAGCATAGCATATGTTGCTGTCAGGCCAAGGCCTTCAAGTACTACAACAGTAAAGAAAGACTGGGCCGGAGGATAACAATCAATCAATGGTAAGTAATGCAGATGTATAGTTCAGCAGCCTCAAATTACACTCTGTACTCACCCCCTGGGGAAAATAATCAAGTTGCCACAATGAGGATGTATCTGTTACATAACAATGCTTAACTGAAAACAACACAATCACACTGATGAACAAAACAGTCTGTATGACAGTAAATACTAGGCCACCAATGTTCCCAAGGTGAAATGTATGTAATGTACAGCCATATACCTTAAGGCAGCTTACTACCGATATCCCCCACATATAACAGCCTAGGTTATATACGGCGCATACACCTCCTCCATAGACTGACTTACAGGGGCATATAACACTGTTACATACACTAACCTCTGGACTGCAGAAGGGCACACATGTTTTATGCAGCTGAATCTCACATAAATATGGACCCTACCCCACAATATGTGTGGGGGCCACAATAGCACTGGAATGATGGCAGGAATGTCAGCACAACATAATCACAGGCCACTACATAACAACCCCTTACTGCATGTCATATGAACAAAGCCTGGTATATAGGTATATAGGTGGAGGACAGAGGCCGGAACACAGGCTGATATGTGAAATAGTGTTGTTATACACTGAGAAAGTTTCTGGTGTTACAGGATAGTCTGCAACATACCCTTAGTCAGGAATATGAAATCAGAAACACAAATGGATGTAGCCATGTACTGATAGCACTCAACACACATAATGCCAATGATATATCTGAAACAAGACCTGTTTAGTGGACAGACAAAACATAGCATGCACACCTCTGGCCATCATGTGGATAGGCCCACAGTTGAGAGCTATGCAGACAGACTGCATTCCATGTTAAACTAGTATGTACACACAAACCCTGTAACACTGGTGCTATACAATTCTTATAACAACACTACTCACACTGTCTGAAGGTCTGGAACCTTATACAAATATGCAGCTGGCCTGAGTCTGCAAGTCCTCTTGTAAGAGATATTGCTACCTGCTGTCTGTAACACTGCTGCCCACACACAGGAAGGATGTCTTCCATACAGGAAGGGTAAAGGGACCATGCCCACATGATGAGGGATTTATAGTGGTGGGTTACCATGACAGTAGTAATTGGAAGTACTACACAGCATGCTGCATGCAGGTAGCAAGTGGTGGACACTGACTGGTACAGAGGCCATCACCTAATCATGTGCATCACCTACAAATTCCATGCTGCAATCTATTCAATCCATTTACTTGAGAGAGACAGAGAGAGAGAGAGCAAGAGAAAGAGTGCATGTGGTGGAAGGGGTGTAATGGCCACGTGGACACAGGCCAGCGACACCAACATCTGGAGGTGGACATCGATGTGCAAGGTCACCAAGCCACTCCCATAGTTGCAGTACCAGCCCCAGCACTGCAGGGGGTGCTGTCCACACCACACTACAGAAGGCCATGTGCACATGGCCCTGGCCAGTCCCAGGAGGGACCTAGTTCCAGCTGATGTAGATCATCATCAGGGGAGAGTAGCATATCAAGGCTTGGACCTGGATGTGCCCATGGAAGCACTGGCAGGCACAGTTCTCATGTCCGTGGCCACAGATGGTGAACTGTACACCCTGACAGGTATGGTCTGCAGCTGTCCAACAAACACCTGTATAGGGCACCCACATGGCAGAATTGTGTGCATGCATACTCACACACAATACAAATACACCTAGGACAACCCCATGCCTATACACACCACATCACCATGGCCATATCAGTAATAAAAACCCCTCACTCACACACATGGTGTCAAATGTATGGCCCAGCCTAAGTCTGTGGCAAACCAACAACAGACCCTGTGCATACGACGATACCTGTGCCACATCCCTGTCATCCATAACATCATTGCAGGGACAGGCTAATATGGTTCAGATGCACATGGTGACTTTACTACAGTGTACGAATATACTGCTGTGTAACATGTTGTCAGCAGTAACATTTAATGCTTACATGTCAGGTAGTGCGGCTGCCCAGTCATGATCCATTATAGCTGTTAGTAACACTGAGTGATTGTGGTCTCCATAATGTTATCCATTTGTGTTGTAGGTGTCCATGTGTCAGCAGGAGGATGGTCTGCTGTCATATCTCACAAGGGGTATGGCACTGTGTGACACTCTGGCTGTGCCATATCTTGGATACAGGTAAACAAATGTCATAGGTCTGTATAACAGTTACTGTCTGTGCCACATGGCCAATAGGTATGGGGTGGTGTATACAGGTGATTGCATGGTGGCTGCTGTTAGCAGTAATTCTACAGTGGACAATGGTAGTTGTACTGGGTGATACACACCACATGTTTGTGTATAACACACACAGAGGCTTAGGTGTTGATGCACTACACAGAGAATACTGTACACATGAATGTATGTACCTATGCAAGGAACCCATTGTAGGCTATGTAATTCCACCAAGCCAGACTATGCAGAACAACACATTGTGGAATAAACAGTCCACTAGTTTAATGTCATTGACGATGGTACCGGCAAGGTATATGTCCCCTTCCACAATGTAGTGCAATCCTCAACACCGTAAGCATATGTGTGCTGGTGTGGGTGGCACACCCCTACCCTTTGGAGTGTGAGAGGTGCTGTAGAACCACAGACAGTGTGGTAGACAAATACCTAACCTGTTAACATGAACTGTACAGTATTACAGCCAGCTACATGGGGGGATACACTCAACAGTAACCGCAATGATGTTGGCTGTGTCCACAACAGCCACACCCAGCTATATATACCAACCCCAGTATTGCTGCACACCTATACAGCAGGAAAGAGGCCATTTACACAGCTAACAGTAGTTGTGATGGAATGTATGTCCACAGGATGATACCTATGACATGTTAGCATATGCCATGCAGTTCATAGACAGATGACTACCTGGGACATGTATATTCTGCAACCTGAAATAGATCCCTCCACATAAATGCACACTCTTACTTGGCAATACTGAGACTAGACCCCTACCTAGGTATGTAGTGCTACTGATGTGTGTGGCTTTAATTGCACACACTACACAGCTTTGAGGATGAGATGTGTTCCAGGTTACATGTTACATGCAGAACATCTCCAGGCATGTACAGTATGGTAATGGGGGATGTAATGGTTGTATATGGACAATACGTAGTGTGACATACCATCATATACATATTGACAAATACATTACAGTTAGACACACATCCAAGAGAAATGGGCCTATCAGTGCTAACTACCTTGTCAGTGTGCCCAATGTGTTACAGGTAGGTTGCACACAACACATGCAGAACTGGGCTGGATAGTGTTATCAGTCACCTGTATGGTTGATGGTGACAGTGGTCACCATACAGTGGTACATGGGACATGTACCGGGGGTACCATGGTGTAATGACAGTATAACCAGCACCCACACACCACTGTGGATATTGTATGCACTGGAACCCATGATGACACTCTGACATACCCACCATCACACATTGACCAGAACTGCAATACAATCCCTTGTCCACGCCAATAGTGCTACTACAGGGATATGCATCTAATGCACATGCCACAGGCATAGTAGGGTGATGCATTGTCATGCCTCTCCTATGGGCAGCAACATCACTATCACTAATACTGTGTGGCAATGCATATTGTAATAGAAGTGTGTGGCCTCGGAATGCTGTACCCTACATATATACACACATGCACACATACACACACTTGACAGAACTCAGTGGGTATCCCATGCCCATAAACCCATTTGTACAACAGTGTTGTGCTGGTACTGCAAAGCCCAGGTATCCCTGAGGGAGAGGAGTGTAATAAGGTACATTTAATGCCCAGTACAGAAGCAGCCACATTTAATTATGGCAATGGGTGTTGCTATGGGTGTGAAGGGCCTCAGGGTATTCCCAACTACAGGTCTACTAACACACAGACACTGATATTCTCAGTAATGCACATGTACACATTTGTCAG
Source organism: Protopterus annectens (assembly GCF_019279795.1). Classification (NCBI taxonomy): domain Eukaryota; kingdom Metazoa; phylum Chordata; order Ceratodontiformes; family Protopteridae; genus Protopterus; species Protopterus annectens. The sequence continues at coordinate 1,710,729,676 of NC_056739.1, read as the reverse complement.
TACTGGGGTGCATAGGTGCAGGTGTTCATAGGTGTGTACCAGGCTATTGTCCATGGAGAGATGGGAAGTGTAGGGGATGTGTGTACAGTGGAGTCATGCCACCTACCATGTGCCAGCAGGCCATCTATCAACAGAAACCACTGTGATGACCCTCAAGGTGAGAGTGACATGCATCAGCCAATCCTCTAGGTGCCTCCTGTAGAGGGCCCGTGAGGTGTTCCAGTTGACATGTATGCAACATGTATTCCATAACATGGTTAGTGTCTGTCTTGGGGACCTGTACCCAAGCATGCTCGGTTGACTGTGGTAGTGTAGTTGAGGTAATGGTTGACTGTGGTAGTATAGCTGAGTTAACCATGGCATGTGGTGCATACAGGGTGTTGAGTCTTATCTGTGCCATTTATAACACAGCTGCACAGACATGCCAGTGTCAGTCGAGCAGAGATTGCTTGTACGTATCCAAGATGGATATCTGACATCTGCACATCTGTACAGGGACTGACAGACATCAGCTCACCAACTAGCTATGCAGTAGAATAAATGTGTTTACAGATAGATGTCTGATACCTATAGGTATGCCATTACTACATGGTGGCAGCCCTCACTGACATATGCTATACAGACAGTAGTCTACAGTTATTTCCCACATATCAGATCATTATCCAGTAGGAAATATGTAATGTGACACAGCTCACACACCAGGAACAAGACAGTGAGGACTCAGGGTCCATCTATGCATGCAGGAGTGTTTGTTTCCAGTACTACAATTAGCAATCTGCTCTTGCTTGGGAAAGCACTGTCAACAGTAGTAACATAATGATACACTACATGCCAGTGTGACTGCATATAACCTGGGATACTACCCTTGTATGTAACATATTTACAGGAATAAGAGTGATGTACAAGCCATATATACTCAAGTGTCCCACACAGGAGACACACCCCTTTCTACTGTCATGACAGCACATAGACGCATGTTATGTATATGGCATTACATACACTTATTACAGATGTCATTAACCTGCTATGTTAGACTGGGATGTAAGCACTGGTTACCAGTGCTGAGCCATGCTTAGCAGGTGTCAGCATTGCTGCAATATAACAGCTAAGCACATTTGCGCACTGGTAATGGAAGTACACGCTTAAAGCTGCTTTAACCAGTCTGTATCCAACAGCCTGTGTTCTGCCCAGCTACAAAATAAACAGCCCTTGCAGGTCTTGAACCCAGGACCCTGTGCATTATAGTCACAGCAGTTAACCACTACACCATGACAGCTGTGAAGACAGTTGTTGTTTTTCCAATATATCTGTCAGGACACACATTGAATAGTATTGAACAACTGCTGTGACTTCTACAATTGTGTAGTATTTGTTAGTGATATTACTGTTGCATCACATATGTTGTTATATCTAAATATACACATATCATATACATACGTTGTGATACATCTGGGAAGGTATACACAACAGTAATATTTACACATGACAAGGCTATGGATATATACATACACATAAGTAGATATATGTGTACATGTACACACACACACACACACACACACACTCACATATATATATATATATATATATATATATATATATATATATATATTTATATATATATATATATATATATATATATACATACATAGATGTATGTACATCATATATGTATATAAATATCTATTTATGTTGATATATATACATATATATATATATAGAGAGAGAGAGAGAGAGAGAGATCTATAACTATATGTGCATATATCTCTATATATCTGTATATGTGTAGACATATATAGATGTGTATATGTATATGTATATATATATATATATATATATATATATATATATATGTGTGTGTGTGTGTGTGTATATATATATATATATATATATATGTGTGTGTGTGTGTGTGTGTGTGTGTGTGTGTGTGTGTGTGTGTGTGTGTGTATATATATATGTATATATATATATATATATATATATATATATATATATATATATATGTACATATATATATCCATATACGTATGTAGATATAGATATGTGTATATATCTATATAGATATATATATATATATATATATATATATATATATATATATATATATATATATATATATTTACCATATGTCCAGAACATGGAGTGGAGTCATACCTCAGAACCAATAGTCTCAAACGCTTAGTGCAAGGGGATGTCATGTATGTATTGCAGGTATATATGTAGACTGTTGCTACTGTAACAGGGGTTGTCTTAACAGACATGTTGTGTGTGGGAGGTCACATCTGCTATAGACATGTACGCCATCTATTATTGACAGACATCCTAGGGTCATCATAGTACAGTACCACTGATATCACAGTAATGATCCTGTGGACTACATCAGAGATATGACCAATGAATGTGGACAGTCTGGCACACTCTGCTCAGTCCAGAGGTATACACAGATCCCCTTAGTGTGAGACATGTGGACCAAACTTGACAATGTGGATGTTAGCAGCCATGTACATGGGTATATCATTAAAATACTGGACTACATATGCCCACACAGTTTATGCATTGACACACTCCTGTCTGTCCTGACACATAATAACCAGTGGTGCAGAGGTCACATGACCACATACTACCCACTAGTTAGTGACATACATCTGTACAGCATCCCACTGCTTTGTCAGAAATACATGACAGTTATGGTGGCCTGGCAGCAGTACATCTAGCAAATATCTGGACATAACATCACACTGGGTAATTACACTAAGCTGCTAGGCATGTAACAAAGCACTGTGCAAACTACAGGCAGATTGCCACAACACTGGCCTACATGTCTTATGGGGGAATACACACATACCTGCAAATATAGCAGGCTCTACAGGAATGTCACAGCACAGAGTAACAGACACCTGTGTGAAAGTGCATACCCACAACCAATGTGAACACAGCCACAGCCACGTATGGTACGCAAGCTTAATATTTCAGTATATGGGCTGTCTGATCAACTCCATCCTCATATGTACCACTCACATACTAACCCAACATATACTGGGCCATGACACAGTGTGGTCCAATGCCTGTTTGTGCTGTGGGACATGTGTGTGTTTGGCCCTACAAACATGTAAGCCAATAGGGTACCATACACTAGAGCAGCATGTAACATCAGATAGAACAGGACCAAGAACAATGACATCTACCACAGTCTGTACACAGGCCAAGGTACATATTCACAATACACATACTGTCGGCAATCACCATAAGTACACATACTCACTACTGTACACACAACTACAGAATGCCCAGGTTATGTCCTCAAATAAAACCCCTACTATATAAATACTGGTGTACAGAACATATGTGCCTCTTACTGCATGACATATGTACAAAGGTTGACAGACTTGTGGCTGGAGGCACACACACTGAGCCAATATTGGCATGTTGCTGTGATAACCTCATACATTTACTGTTGTAACAGGGTTTGTTGTGACATATGTCCTATGAGGGATATGAAGTCCGTAACTCTCATGGCTGTCACCATGTACTGACTGCAATCCTCAGACTATGCTTCTGTAGTTCTAAGATAGGTGATCTGTGAGTAACACAAGACACATAAGACTCTAAACACTGGCCAGTCTGCAGATATCCCTACAGGTGGGGGTTTCCTCAAACACATAACACTGTCATGACAGGTATTAAATCATGTAGACAAGCCATATCCACACAAACCCTGTTAAACCAATATTGCTCCCAAATGCAGAAGAGCAACACTTACATTCTGTAGTCATGTCTGGAACATGCCCATCTTGTTTGTTGGCCTGTCTCTACAGTGTATGTTGTAGAGGTATATCCCACTACCATCTGTGAAGCTGTTTGCCAAACACCGACATGAAGCCCTGCTCACAGTGAATGAAAAGGGCCAACACCCACACAATGTTCCTAGTTATAGGAGTGTGTTTCCATGCAACTGGCTATGGGACTGTTACCACAGCTGTTCCACATGTAGTGGGTACTGCAATTCATGCAGAGGCCATCAGCTGATCATGATCATCACTTACAAAACATAAGCTGCTGCCTAAGCAAAGCAGGTGTACTTTTCCACATCCAACAGAGAGGGATTGAGAGAAACAGAGACAAAGTAAGACAGGGACGGGGTGTGAGAGTAAAACCAAAGCATGTTTGTGTCACACACGTACCAGTACAGGGTTTTAAACCCCTGCCTATGTATTGCTATCACATGTCTATGCAGTTATGGCATGTGCCACAGAGCTTACATGTTGGGGAGCTGTCCAAAGGTATATTCAATGGTGAGTGACATCAGCAGCAGTGATAAAGGAGGGATAAGGTAGGTGTAGTACATGTGCCTGTCCACAAGAACAGGTGTCAAGGTCAACACAGCCACACTCTCTCAGGGACTCACACACATTATCACAGTTGGCAGGGTCTGGATTAGACTTCCTAACTAGCTAGTTTGCCGCAATACAGTAATACACAGGTATCACATGCACCACTTGGGATATCAGGATGATATATGGGCAAAGGGTATGTCAAGTTGTCTGACATCAGAAGGCATGCTTCAGTAGGCCAATGGGAGGTGTAGTGAGTGTGAATGGTGTCCAAATCATTATACTCCACACACACAGACAAAGGTTTGCCAATACTGACATGAATGAGTGCATTGCTTCACAGGTGTGTAGCGGCTGACTGTGCCAGGAGGCTGTACAAGGCTAGGTAAAGGGTATACCTTGACATCAGGTCACATGACAATGGTCTGCAGTGTGGCTCAGGGGTGTAGTGTCTGGACTGGCTCACACAGATGGGTATTGTATTCACCATCGAGTCATCTGGGTTACTATTGTGGGTGGCCAGTGCTGTGCAAAGCTTGCCATGCATGTGTTCTATATTCCATAACATGGATGGTGTCTGGGATGTGCACACGTCATACATGCATGTTCAGTGACATGTGGAAGTGTACCTGTGTGTCTGGGGCATGTTATGTAAACAGATTGTTATCATTAGATGTGCCATTCCTGACCTCATGTGGTGAGAACTGGCAATGGACACCAGATTGACCCTGCACCTACATTGACAGCATGATGCAGGTATTCCCTGGTGTCAGTGGCATCTGTCCATACAGAACATATGTATAAGGCATGGTATGTCCTTTGTGGGTTACATTTGCTGGCTCTACAGTTGTTGAAAGCATCCAGTGGGGAACATAGCAAAGGAGCACTGTATGCAATGATTTGCCTATTGTAGGGGTGGGACAGCATGCCATGTCCTCTGTAGTCCACTGCAATCACATCATGGTTACTATCTTTGGGCAATATGCAGGGAACTAACAACATAGTGGTTGTTGCCAAGCCAAGTGTGTTTGTGTATGATGCATGGATGGAGGGTGTTCTCTGGCTAATACAAGGGTCGCCTATATTGTCCCCAAGCCATGATGTCACATGTAGGGGTATGTATTGTCTACCCCAGCTTCTTTGCTGTTTGACATCTGTTATCCTTGTAAAGTGGACATTGTGACATATAATAGGTCCACATTATAATAAATGTGCAAAACCCACTCCACAATGAGTCCTGTTGTTACATGCTCACAGCTACTGCCACACAGGATATGTATGACAAACACACACACCGAGTCTCACAGTTGCCATGTCTGGAATTAGAGCTTCTACCTAATACATCGCACTACAGCATCATGCAGTTATAGCATGTGTCACTGAATTTACTGGGATAGCCCTTCCCTAAAGGTGTATTTCAAAGTGAATGACATCAGCAGGCTTTCCAAAGTAGGGCAATGGAAGGTGTACTGACTGTGAATGGCCTCAAAAGCATTGATCCCGACACAGACAAACAAACACACACACAAACGTTTACACTTGCCATGTCTGAGATTAGAGCTCCTACCTCACTAGTACATCACACTACAGCATTACGGAGTTATAGCATGCGCCCCAGAACTTACTGGGCCAGTCCTTCCCCAAAGGTGTATTTCAAAGTGAATGACATCAACAGGCTTGCCAAAGTAAGGCAATGGAAGTTGTAGTGACTGTGAATGGCCTCAAAAGTATTGATCCCTATACAGACAAACACACAAACTTTTACACTTACCATGTCTGAGATTAGAACTCCTACCTAACTAGTACATCACACTCAGTGTTGTGCTAGTTACTTATAAAAGTAATATGTTACTATTACTAGTTACTTTTAAGTGAAAGTAATATATTACTATTATTTATTACTTTTCTAAAAAAGTAATATATTACTATTACTAGTTACTAACTAAAGTAACTAGTTACTTTTGAGTTACTTTTACAGAAGTATAGAATACCAATTCTCATATTCAGATTTACTGAAACAGTACTTCTGTGTGAGGAATACATGCTTACTGCACATATATATGAGTGTATTAAAGTTGTACACAGTGTTACAATATTGATGAATAGCATTTTATAGTTTACAAAGTCCCACAGACTAGTCTTTATAGTCAGACAGTTACAATTTAATACTTAAACCAAAGTACATACAGCCAGCAACACAAGACCTATAACCAGTTACAACCCATCAAATTTTCAACAATATACATTAGGCTAATCTGCTAAAACTAATTCTGAGGATGCTAAAATGCTTACAGAAAACGTCATGTAGGTCTAACAAAGTCAACCAAAATATCACAACCGAGCAAGCAGCCGGCAATCTCAAGCAACCAGAAAACAATCAAAGAAATATAGTACAATATGAGCAACTCAAATTTCATGTGTTGCACTTTATGTTTTCCCTCTGCAGAAACATACCTTATGTTTTTAGAGTTTGAGTTTTAAAAAGGACGATACAAATAAATTCCCTCTCTCCCCAATGTGAGAATAAGTCAAACCAAACAAGTCAAATAGCTAACCTGACCACACCTGCTTCACACTCACTCACTCAGTTTACAACAAATTGCACATTCTCTCTCCAACCTCTCTCACACAGTCTCTTTAGCTTTCATATATGCATTCACTCACTTTTTCTTTCCCCGATCTCTCACACACTCTCTTTACATTTTACAGCACAATGTAAAAACACTAGTAGACATCTTTTAAACAAAGCAATACTGTCTCACAATGAAAATAGACTTGGCATTAAAACGTCTCTGCCCTTGAAACTCACATTCATTGAAACTGCATTGAAACCCACACCACATCCAAAGAAAATGTATCTGGCCAGCGGTGGATAAAGATTACATTTGGGCTGTTTTCAAATCATTGGCCCCTTGCACACAAAACAAGAAACATACATGTGTTCTTTTCTTTGATACACCTTCCCAACTTTATTAAATGTTATTCCTTGTATAATACAGCACACTTGCTAGACAGACCACATTATAAATTTCTTGTTTGAACATTTTTCCAGCGGGTTGTACTGTAGGCAATGAAACAAAATGCATGAACCAAACCAATAATGACAAAACTGGCCAATTTAGAACATTTCCATCATAAAAGTCTACTTCCACACCCACACTATAAATAGAATGACAGTAGTGTAAGCCATAAGCATCTTGCACAACTTCTCACACTTATTTTTTTCAATTTCATTTTTTTTTTGCGGGGGGGGGCAAAAGGCCAAAAACCAGGGACACATTTTAAACATTGCTTGCATAATTTTGGAAAGTTGCTAGAATAACATGTTGTGTTACTACCATGCATTTCACTGGCAAGACTTGCACCCAGGAATCTGTGTACTACAGTCAGAGCAACATACCACTATGCCAAATCAGAAGTTTCCTGAAAGATAGGAAGACTGAAACTTAAATGGCTATCATTTAGTGAATTCAGTTCTCACTTCTCACCATAGCGCTCAACCTCTCAGCAAAAAAAACCTGGACAAAGCCAATAATGGGGAATACAAATTCAGTTCTCACTTCTCACCATAGCTCTCAACTCTTAGCACAAAAAGCCTAGACAAAGCCAATAATGGTTGAATACAGTCCCAAAATAGGGACACATTTCAAATACTGATCTTATAAACTTAGAAAATTGCTAGAATAAAAGGTTTTGTGTTATCATTTATTTTCTGAAGATTATGAAGTCTGAAATTCAAATGCCTGTCATTATTTATTGAATTCAATCCTCAGTGATTTGCCACAAAAATCCTGAAAACCACAGATATTATGAGGAACAGATAAATTTCATGAGTGGTTGTGGCTAGGGACTTTAGGCTCTTTTTATCTTGTACTCAAGGTACAGGGTTTGAGCCTGAGTACCTCTAGCTACCAGGTGTATTAAAATGGGGGCATTTATACACACACACATACACACACACACACACACACACACACACACACACACACACATATCTCTAGTGACCTCATCATACATTTCATGCTTAAGTGACTTAACTGACAACACAGTAGTCTATGTGGAAGATGTAGCCTTAGAAAAGCTTTGTTATACACCACATGCCAAACAGAAAAAAATGTTACTACACAATTAACAGAGTCAAAGGAGCAGCTTTAAATACAGTCTTCTCTTAGTAAACCACTAAAACCTGACAAAATACTTGTGAAGACGCATGATGTGCCAACAAAGAAGCCTTTTCCAGCAAAGCATGGGAACAGCATTATCAGACTTCACTTCATATAATGGACAAACTTTGCTACACACTGCAATCTCACATTTTATGAAAACCACATACAGAATCTCTAGAAATTTGGTTTTCACTATGTTCTTCAATATTATTTTTTTCCTCTCATTTCAGAAAGGACAGCAAAAGTTTGTCAAAGTAAAACTGCCCAAAACACATGTCACGTGAAGGCCCACAGACACCAAACTACTCTTTCGAAAAGTGACACATGCCTATTGTCTTTCATAGTACTACATTCACCATGAATTAGCAAAAAGAGCCACTGAGTAAATACTGAATTCAGGAGATTAACAAACAGATTTGTTTTAAAGCATACACATGCAACTGGCAAATGTGATGAACTAATCAGCAAATGTAGTTTGCACAAATACCTGCTCCTTTCTATTCGGAGTCCTTTATTGCAATATCATTATTCAATTAAATAATCCTTCTCATTCAGAGTGTAATCCCTTCCTGTTCGGAGTGCCGTTCCTGCTGGCAGAGCATTTGAACAGCCGGAAATACGTGCCCGACGTGAGCTCCTTGAGCTCAATTCTGACAGACTGGTAGCCCTGATGGAGCTGATGTCATCGTGCACGTGATGACTTCAGTGCACAAAGCACGAAAAATAAAAAACAAAGAGAAAAAAATCAGAAATGAAGGGGTGCCACTCGGGAATTGTGGCACCTCTTCATTTGGATCCAAATAATGAGTAATGCAAAATGTAATGCACATTTGCATTACTAAAAAAAGTAACTTATTACTATTACTGCATTTCTATACTGAAAAATAATGTCTAGTATTACTAGTTACTAAAAAATGTAATACATTACAGTAACACGTTACTTTGTAATGCATTAGTCCCATCACTGATCACATTACAGCATTATGCAGCTATAGCACACACCATGGAGCTTACTGGGCTAGTCCTTCCCCAAAGGTGTATTTCAAAGTAAATGACATCAAAAGGCTTTCCAAAGTAGAGCAATGGAAGTTTTAGTGACTGTGAATGGCCTCAAAAGCATTGATCCCTACAACAGACAAACAAACACACAAACTTTTACACTTGCCATGTCTGGGATTAGAACTCCTACCTAACTAATACATCACACTACAGCATTATGCAGTTATAGCACATGCCACAGAATGTACTGGGCAAGTCTTTCCCCAGAGGTGTATTTCAAAGTGAATGACATCAGCAGCCTTGCCAAGGTTGGGCAATGGAAAGTGTAGGTCATAGGTTCATAGGTTGGTATTAGGCTGTCAGCCCTAGGACCTATACATGCCTAGCCATGACAATTCCCTGGCTATGTTTTCCCACATTATTTACTTCCCTGGATTCCTGTCTAGCAAGGCAAATGACATGATCCCCGGGGTCAATTTCCTATCTCCCATCCAATCGTCCAGGTTCCTTTGAAAGAGGGCCAAAGAGGCACTATACTTGACATGTATGGGCAGTCTATTCCAGAGTCTGGGGAGTCTCTGGGTCAGGAACACATTTCTCCAGCATGTATTGTTCATTGTGATGACAAGATTTGGATACCTGGAGAATGTGGCTGTGAGGGTTTGGAATTCTTTAAGTGTAGCATGTCCAACAGCTGTGGGTTTGACATGGCATGGTATGTTAACCAGAGATTGCCTCTGAGAACATGATATGTGACAGAGTTTAGCTGGATGATTTTCAGATGGTCAGCATAGGGCATCAGGTTTAGGCCTGTGATTCTTTTAGTGAGGTATGTCTGCAGCCTTTCTAGTTGTTGCAGATGTCTTGTGAGGTACATACATAATGGGCCATTGCAGTCTGTACTGGGTCTGCTGAGAGTGACTACAGTGAAACAATGGCCTCCTTTTTCCTGGATGTAAAACCCTTAGTGATGAGGTGTGCCACACAGGTGGCAATGTGGTTATCAAAGGTGAGGCCACTGTCTACCTGTGTCCCAAGTCTCTTATCACACTTTAGGTGTTTAGCATACTGCCACCTATGTGGTACTTCAGAGGTACATGTCCCTTCCCAAAGGGGATAATTATAAATTTTTTGGCATTGATCTTGAAGCTGTGGCTCAGGCACCAAGCATGTCTTTCTGTAAGGCTCTTTTGTAGAATATCCACATCATGTGGAGATTCAGTACTGGCTCCCAGGGTGCAGTCATATGCGACCTTTGCTTGCCAGAGTCCCTTACTGTTGGACTGTACTTCAGAGCAGTAGATCCCAAACAAGGGCAGTGCCAGGATGGAACCGTAAGGTACTCCAACTGTCACTTGTCTGGGGCTGGGGTTGGTGTCACCTACATTTACAGTGTGGGTTCTGTCAGTACAGCAGTTGGCAGCCCATTGGGTGACATAGGGATTAATGGCCAGCTTTATACATTTATCTATGATTCCAGACTGGGGGATGGTGTCGAAGGCCTTGGCAAGGTCTGGAGAGGCTGTGTGAACCACCTTATTCTTGTCCACAGCTCTGGAGACTGATTCACAGTTGACAATCAGGTTGAGGTGACATGATCAGCCCTTCACAAACCCAACCTTGTTGGGGTCCAGTTTTTTCAGGTTCCCAATGTCTTTGTTTTAATTTTCATGATAATACATTCCATGGCCTTGCAGATCAGGCACATCATACTGCTGGGGCTGTAGTTCCCAGGATCCAAGGTGGATCCCCCCTTGTGGACTGGGATAACTGTAGCTGTGCACCACAAAGTGGGCCCAAAGCCTGAGGTGTGGCTATGATTAGACATGGCACATAGGTGATTTGCTAGTTCATTTTGTAGTTCATGTAGTAAACAGCCCAGGATGTTGACTGGTCTCATGGCTGCTGTTGTCTTAGCTCTGGAGAGTATGGGTTTTACCTATCTGGCTGTTATTATCAAAATCTGGCAATCTTTCAGTGTTTAGATGAGCCCTTTCAGGGGTGGGAGGGGGCTGCAGTTGCCACTGAATCGATCTTCCAGGATATTGGCAATATCCTTGGGAGTAGTATATTTAATACCATCCTGTTGTAGCTCAGAGCAGATCTGAGCATTGCCATTTAGATTCCTAACATAGCTATGGAACGGCTTGCAGTTGACTTTGGCATCTTTGGCTATATTATTCTCATAACTATCTTTGGTGGATGTTATGAGGGATCTCAGCTTCTTACTGTGGCTGGTAAGGGAATATTTTGCATCCTGGAAATTCCCCCATTTCTGCAACAATTTCTTCCTTTTGTTGTACAGTATGTTTATGGCAGGGGGCCACCACATAGGCTTCCTTTTCTTGGTGGGGAGTGTCTTGGTTCTATATTGAATGGCACGATTCATGCACAAGTGGATGTGCTCGTACAGTGTCTTCATGTATTATTCAGCTGTCATCCTTTCAGTTCCCATCTGCATGCGTGTCATGATATTAGTCACATCTGACATGTGTAGCATGACATTGGCTTTGGACATGTGTGTTATGGAGATTTCCTTACTGGGGTGTGGGGGAGAGATGTGGATGTTAAGGGTGATTAGCTCATGGGCAGACCTGACCACTGATGGGGTGACCATAGGTGTGGAGCATTGATTTCCCATGTTGGTAATGACCAGGTCTAGGATATTTGAGCCCCTGGTGGGACAATGGGTTCCTTAATCGAGGGCATTCAGAATTATGACTTCCAAGAACCGTTGGGCACATGTGTTGGTACACAAGTATTTTTCCCAGTTAATGGCAGGGTAGTGTAAGTCACCCAGTATTAGTGTGTTTGGTTGTATCATAATATTTCCCAGTATGTTTCAAAAGCTGTAGTGGGAATCTTGGGGCATGGTGGGGGACCTGTAGCAAGCTATACAATTTGGATTGCAGTCTGACCTAGTGTTAGTTGCATCAGGGGTATTTCAGACACATTCTGCTGGGCAACTAGCCTGGTGGTGTGATAATCCATGGTGATTATGGACACTCCTCCACCTTGTCCTGGTTTGGTGGCCAACAGGTGTGGTGAGAGCTGTGCCTGGTATTGCAGGGGTGCTCTCTAGAGCCTTGGATCAGGTCTCTGTTACTGCACAGATATCGATGTTCTCCATTTTTATGTGTGCCTAGTGACTGTGAATGGACACAAAAACATTGATCCCTACACACACAAAACCAAGCACACAAACACAGTTGCTCTGTCTGGGAATAGAACTCCTACCTAGCTAGTATATCACACTATAGCATTACACAGTTATAGGATGCACCACAGAGATTACTGCACTACTTGTTCCCCAAAGGTGTATTGCAAAGTGAATGACATCAGCAGGCTTGCCAAAGTAGGACAATGGGAGTTGTAGTGACTGTGAATGGCCTTAAAAGGATTGATTCCTACACAGATAAACACACACAAAGTTCTGCAGTTGCTATGTCTGGGAATAAAACTCCTACCTAACTAATACATCACACTACATCATTACACAGTTATAGGACACACCACAGAGTTTACTGGGCTACTCTTTCCCCAAAGGTGTATTTCAAAGTGAATGACATCAGCAGCCCTGCCAAAGTAGGGCATTTAAAATTGTAGTGAGTGCAAATAGCCTCAAAAGCATTGATCCCTACACAAACACACACACACACACACACACACACACACACACACACACACACACACACACACACACACACACACACACACACAGTTGCCATGTCTGGGATGAGTTGCCATGTATAAGATGAGTGACCATTCTGATGTTCGAATCATAGATGGTCAACATCATATGATCGAACGTCGGAAAGGTCGAAGGTGAAAGTCAATGGCTTTTCACACACAGAATGAGAAATTTTTCCTTTTCTGTACTGAAGTGCGTTCTCAGAGTTGCTATATTTAAGTAGGGGGGTGCAGGGGGGCTTGCCCTCCTGCTCAGAGTGGTAAGGCAATTTTTTTTATTTTATTATATAGTTGATGTTTTGAACTTCGCTCATATGAGTTCGCTCATGTGAGGTTCGAAGTTTTGAAACTTCAACTATATTAAGCAGTTATAGCACGCACCATGAAGCATATAGGGCTACTCCTTCCCCAAAGGTGTATTTCAAGGTAAAGACATCAGCAAGCTTGCCATAGTAGGGCAATGGGGAGTGCAGTGTGTGTGCATGGCCCATAACCCATTCATCTGGAAGCAGACACACAACACTCAGGCACACACAGGTTTATATTCCACAGGTGCATGTATACAACTGCTAGATGACTACTGACTTGTACAGTCATGTTACACAATTAGCACAAGAACCACATATACTATAGTCCTGAGGGATACCAGAGGCAAATGTCTACAGTGATTGACATTTGCACATCATGTGGTTTTAGCCACTTGGATGTGTGCTGGGTGGGTCAGGCCTCATGATGGGAGGCTCTTTGTCACTGTCTGTCACTCTCTTCCACACATCTATGTATGTGTAATTTTGGCCTATTATAGTCTGTTGTCCTATTATATATGTGTGTATTCCTATCCAATGTGTGTGCAAAGTATGACTGGTGTGTACTGAGGAGTGTGTGCACAACCATCTGTGACTGTCAGATATGTATAGTCCACTGTTGTTGATAGACATGGGCTTCATTTCTGTAAGTATGTGAGCATACCCAGTATAACCTTTCAGTATTTTGCTGTCAGACATAGGCTTCATTTCTCTAAGTGTGCGAGCATGCCCAGTATGACCTTCTGTATTAAATGCGTGAATCCATTCCAGGTAGGTTGTACTCCAGTGCAGGCTTTTGTGTTCTACACCTACAGCTAGCAACCTGTTTCTGTGGGATATTTGTATATCGGTTGACAATATGGGGTCAAAATGGGAAAAGGATAGTGGGTTACTGTAGGTAATTGTGTCTGTGCTGCTTCTGCTACATGGTCTTGGTGTTAGCAGAGATATTCAGACATGTGTACTGTTATACACTGTAGTGTTTTATGTCATCAACTACTGTCAGGTATACATATTTGCTTGCAGTAATGTCTTGGGGAACACAGGGTGAATGCATCTGTGTCCAGTATTGTGGTCTGCAGCCTACATATTCTTGCACAATCATGCCATTCTGGAGTGGAAGCTGAAGACACTTGCTGCTGGGTCTGTGTAAATGGTTCAGCATCTTGGTACAGTGGTGGCTGAGAATCCCATGCTTGTACATCAGTCGACGTGACAGTATGGCCATATGCTGCTGTGGCCATACCTCACAGCTGTACAGATTCACACAGGTTACCCAGAGGCATGGGTCATAATTCTGGACATTACCTCCACATTGCGGTTTATGGGCAGGTTTATAGCCACCCATTCCAGTGTTTGCAGGCAGGGATAGTATGTGCACTTGACCAAGTTTCAGACTTCACACACTCCATGCCGCCCATGCTCCTACCCCCCCCCTATTATTCTATCCTCTTCCAAACATTATGCAAACATTATCTGATAAGCTCCCTATAGTTATCACCTCCTCCCAGCAGTAATTCGGTGTTGGTCCACAGTTCATGCAGTAGGACATGGTGGACATGTTACTGGGATTTGTCCACATGACCTTGCATTTGGGTTTTGTGGACTGTGTTATGTTGTTATTTGGGAGTCCATGACATAACATACACTGGCAGTACGGGTGAGACACAGGCCTTTGGCAGAGGACTGTAGGCCATTTGGTAGTGATGCAGGCCAGCTGTAGTAGGCCGTTCCATTGTGTCACTCCTACAGTCCCAGACTGCAAGACACTATATTCCCCTGGGGTGACAGGGTAGGTGTGCAAGGTATTAATGCCAATACTTTCTGTCATTATTGATCCAGTCCATAAAAAAAAATACTGCAGAGGCAGGCTGTAGATGGCTTTAGAATGGCTTCAGAATAAAAAACGTCTCCAATTCAGTAAAACCAGTACTGTCTTTAATGCAACACAAGCGCTTTCACTCACAGCTTCTTCAGGTGTATATACATATCATTAATACCACCTTCTTATATACTCAAATAAAAGCACATGACCAATTAACTTAAAGTCATATAGTCACTAAATACATTATAAACACATTATAAAACATGACGTTAACAAATAACATTTAAAAATACATCTGAATATATATATATATATATATATATATATATATATATATATATATATATATATCACTATTGTATTTTATGATTTTATTTGAGTGTAATGTTTATATATATATATTTATTCATTTATTTATTCTCTTTTTTGAGAGCGTATATTGATGGATTTGATGCAATAGTGATATATATATATTCAGATGTATTTTTAAATGTTATTTGTTAATGTCAAGTTTTATAACGTGTTTATAATGTATTTAGTGACTATATGACTTTAAGTTAATTGGTCATGTGCTTTTATTTGAGTATATAAGAAGGTGGTATTAATGCTATGTATATACACCTGAAGAAGCTGTGAGTGAAAGCGCTTGTGTTGCATTAAAGACAGTACTGGTTTTACTGAATTGGAGACGTTTTTTATTCTGAAGCCATTCTGAAGCCATCTACAGCCTGCCTCTGCAGTATTTTTTTATGGACTGTGTTTTCTGCCTTTTTTGTCTGTGGAGGTACTTGGTGTTCATTGGACATTTTTTCTCTATATTATTGATCCAGTGTTGTGGATGCTGGCAGGGTGCTGCTTACAGCTAGGGACACACCTGCATGGAACACATGCTCTGCATGCTGCATTCTTTGCCTATTGTCTTGCAGAGGTGAGGGTCATATTGTACTCATTCCCAGCAGCAGGGATAAGACCAGAGAGGTACCTATGGGTGATGGTGGGGTGAGTTGGGTGCATGTGTGCTAAGGACACTACTTGGATCTGACTCACAGATATGCATGGGGCATTCCACTTATACTGGCTTGTGCAGGGACATCAGCTGGTTCTCAATACTTCATACCAGTGACCTTTGTGGTCTGCCAGTGTTTGGCCAGACAATATCGGTATTCCCAATAACAAACCCAAATAATGTGCTGCTAACCTGTATGTACAATTCCAAAGGTGTGCCCATTTGACAGTAACATATTATATACTGTCTGTCTGGGGTACTTCCCCCTGTGTACTGTTTGTATGTCTGGGCCCACATTCATGCCATGTCCATCTTTCAGATGGTGACAGATATTACTTCCATACATTTACTATGGCTGACTGCTGGAATGTGTTTTGCTGGGATGCATTGGTTTTGGCTCTGCAGTTGTGGGAACTTGGCCCTGTCATCGGCAGTACTGGCCAATGGCCACCAGGAAAAACCTCACCATGCCTATATACTGACCACTCTCACATGATATACAACACACACCAACCTAACACATGCAGCCCTGCATATTGCACACATGTTACAATCTATCCTGCTACTTTGGCCGGCTCAGGTAATCGCTCCACTGTTATTATACCTACACATACATGTTACTACATTTCTACATAGGATTGGGGGGGCACACCTGACACTTGTACACATTTGCTATGACTGCACAGGTATTTCAGGTACTCCATTTCATTCTGTATGCTGACTAGAGGCATATCAGTGCACTACAGGTCTTAGGTTTGATTGACCTACATTTCAGTTTCAGACTTCTTACCCTTGAGAACTAACATCCCACAGCCTGACCTGTTGTAGTCTGTCTGCACAGGACTAGAGGGGGTATGTTCTCCATAGCCATCAATCAGAGGCCTTAGCACACCCTTTGCTTGTGTTTTCCTATACTTGCCCTACTGGCTGAGACTGTTGATGGGTTTGTGAACCTCCCTGACTGGCATGTGTGTATCCTATGGACACACATGTGGCCCAGCACATTTCCTGCAGTGAGTTTTGTCACCTTGTCTAGTACTGGCTACTATGGTGACACCAGTATTTGTTACAGATCTCGTGCTGCCACTATAAGTATCTACTATCTGCTGGCATCCCATTCAGACCCCCGATTCCCTTGCATGCTCACATCTATACCATAGATACAAGTAGCAACACATACTACTCCATTTGGCAATTGATAGGGAGAATGACTTAATCTTGTGGCTGTGCCCGTATTGAGGATGATGCTGGAGGGCTGACTATGTGGGATGCACATAGTACACTCCCTATACATGGTTAAGCACAGGTAGTATCATGTTTGGCATCTCTTTTACTGTATGTGCGAGTCAGAGTGAGGTGTCATTCCCTGGGTTCCTACAGTGTATGTGCTATGCATTGCCTCTTTGCCATGGCCTAGGCATACTGGGCATGCCTCCTTCTGCCTACTGCGGCAGGCTCAGGCTGTTCCTCCTCTGAGTCACTCTGTGCCTGTGCTGGCCTTGGCAATGGTGGGGGGCTGTGTGGCCCTGCCCCATGATGTTCCTGCTGCAGCTGTTTCCGCAGGATCATATTGTGTAGCATGGCACATACAATAACAATTTGGGTACATGTAGCTGGTGAGTACTGCAAGGCTCCACTAGATGAGTCCAGGCATCAAAACCGTGACTTGAGCATCTCAAATACATGCTCTATTATGATTCTGGTCTGTGCGTATGTCTCATTATGGAGTTCTTGTTCGGGTGTGTGTGCATTTCTGATGGGTGTCATCAGCCACGGATCCAGTGTATAACCAGCATCCCCCACTAGGTGGCCGTAAGGGATGTCCCCACTGGCAAATCTCTGGTACAGCTGCATCATATGCCAGATGTGGGAGTCGTGATAGCTTCCAGGGCAGCCAGCACACACACTCATTATAATGCCCTGGGCATTGCACACGACCTAGCAGTTGATGTAGGGGAACCCCTTGTGGTTGATGTAGACCCTACCCTGCACACCGGATGGTGCTTTGATGTATATGTGCATGCAGTCAATAGCACCCACTACTTCAGGGTATTCTGCTATTTTCATGGAAGAGACACATATTGCTGGTCAACACCTCACGGCTGTTGTGAAAATATATATGCTCACTGGCATGTGCTGACATGGCATCCAGGAACTGGTGGAGTACCCTGGATGCTGATGCCTGTGAGATCCCCATGATATCCCCAGTTTGCCTTTGGAAGGTACCTGTGGCTAGTATTCTTAGGCCTACACATATCTTGGTATCCACTGGGATGGGTTCCCCTCTGTTGGTTTTGTGAGTGAGGTGAGGCCGGCACAGCTCAACATTATGCTGTAGGAGGTCCCTGTCTACCCTATAGCTTTCCACTATCTCCAGCACATGTAGCCCCTGGTAGGTTACCCTGGGTCTGTACACTCTTCTCCATCTCCTCACTGTGGGTTGGTCATCAGCATTCTTATCCTCACCACCCACAGTCTCTTCCACATGTTGATTTATGATAGCTGCTGCAGCCCCTATCATTTTGTTGCTTTTGTTTTGTAAAATTTCCCAGCTTGTGTACACCGGTGGTGTAGAGTTTGTGGGAGAATCAGAGGAAAAGGTGTTTGCATAGTTTATAGTGGTGTGCTGGGCTGGGCTGCTGCCTGTGTAATTGGCTGATTCTGATACATTTCACCTGTCAGCTATGCTAGTTCTCCTTGATTACCTTCCTACTGCTGTTTTCCCTTCCCATTGCCTTCCTGTTTAAGCCCAGGGGCACGCCGTCAAACACAGTACTCAGATGTGCACAGAGCTGCTATTTCCTGGTTTAATTTTTTTTTCCTTTAAAACACGGTGTGCGGTGTGTACATCCACTTAGGCAATGTAAAGTGTGCTTGGCAACTTCAGACACACACCCTTGCTTAGCTCTGCTAAGCTAAGGGCAAACCCGAGCCACAGGGCTCCAATAAGCTTACAGTATGCCTGACACACCCCTCTATGATGTTAGCGAGCTCTTAGGCTTGCACCATGGTCTTCCTGCACCTACACGGTTGGGTGCAGGCTAGCCATGAGGGGAACCTGGGATTCAGTATCATTCCACTCATTTGCATAGGATTGCCTGCTAATGCTTAGTTACAAGTCTGACACTGAGCCTTCCCCCCTTAGCAACCACTATTCACTGGCCACGTTGTCTTCTGCCTGCCATTGAGTATAATGGCAAAATTGTGATTTTGGATAGAATGCTTATTTCAAGTTTCTTCTTTTTATTTTTGGCCCAATCCCATTTGCGCGCTGCTGCCCTACGCTTAAACAGCTGAAATCGGCTAAAAGAAAAATACAAGTTTTTTTTTTTTGCAACTACTTTCCATGCTAATGGCCATATATTTGGCCATTGGCATGCTTTCCACATTATATACACCCTTTATTTGGATCTGTCATGGCTCCATTTTGTGGTTTGCAGAAATGTACTCGGTTATTAACCAATTACATTTCTGCAGACTACACTGGTCCTGCACGGCCGGCTGCCAGCTTCCTGGATTGAAAATTCACATCATTTGCATGTTTTTCACCTGCAAATGAGGTAATTTGCATACATGAGCTGTGTCCATGCAGGAATAGTGCAGGAGTGCTTGTGCACATCCAGGGAGCCTATTCCTGGATCCCACAGCAACCATATTGCCTGCAGCAGCTCTTGCACTATTCCTGCATGCTGTGCAGAGCTTGCTGAATCCTGGGGTATATGTATATATGCTTCCATGACAAATATTTTTCTGTAGTTTCAGAGTTTACTGTGTTCTTTTTTCCTGACATTTTAACATTCACAGACAGCCATCCTTAAGCTCAATTAAATAAATATTCTAAATATAAAGCAGTCATGAAACTGTATCTGGCTAGACAAGTGATAATAAAGTAATATGAAATGCTAACATTACCAGATCTGACTCATCCAAGGTATTTCCTGCATTGCTATAATATATGACATCTGCTGATATGATTCTCCCATCATTCATAAAGCCAACCTAGCAAATGACAAATAAAAGAAAAAAATGGTAAAGTTGCTAAACAATCTCTAATCTGTAGAAATCAGTGAAATTATATACACATTGAATCACAAATATATACATGGTGAAATTACAAATACAATTGTAGTTTTTATGATGCCATCTGTGCTACTACACCTTCTGATGGCATTTCACAATTCCCTGAAACATTTTTTTGTCCTTTGAATGAAATTCCTATGTTATGTTACTATTGTGTCTAAACAGTCCCAGTGTGGGCAAACATTTTCAAAAATGCAAACTGTGAAGTCAGTATTCACATGACAAACACACAAACCACAGCAGTCTTTTTTGCACTGAGAGGTATTCAGTTTCCAGGTAGACTTCTTCAAGGTCAACCACTGATAACTTTAGCCCCTCTTTCTCCCACAGCTATTGTCTCTTCAAGGTCACTGCATAATGGACCAAATCCTGAGCATATGTCTTTATCAGTAGGTCATGTCTCCAGACAAGTTTGGGCTCTTGTTCTTCAACTACTAGAAATCCTATGGCTAGGGTGAAGAACACATAACCCACAGCCATCATGCTGTGGCTATTTGTTTGAGTTGGAAAGAATGTGACGGAGAACCCCTACCTTCCCTACATGCTGGGTACTTTAGCTGGCAGGTATGTGCATTATATGTCATAGGTTCATAGGCAAATACTAAGCTAATTGCCCTGAAGGGCCATTTTAAGCCTAGCCAATATCCTATGGTCAGAATCAAACCATGTACCTTGTGTCTTTAAGGTAAGGACCTTAACCATTATGCCAACTCCACTATTGCACTGGCATTGTACTGACATCTATCTTATTAACCCTTCCCACTAGCTGCTGCTGCTGTGGATTAATCTCAGTAATCCCAGGCTTTGACTAAGGATTATTATCTCTGGGTGTACTCCAGCATACATCCATCACCTCCCCACAAACCAGGGTGATTAGCTCCAACTTGTCACTCCTCTCTCATCTCAATCTTCTCCTTCTATTGCCTGAGTGGCAACTTGAATCCAGGTTACAGGAATCATAGAGCAGGCTTTATTCCTCTAAACCAACGCAACTGACTCACACCATAACAATTATCCAAAGAGTTAAAAGTAAATTAATGAAACAGCACTGACAATTTAATTTTGTTTAACTGCATCTCACCTGTAAGGGGTGTACACCAGTTCAGTAAATATGCCTATTTGTCAACTTTTGTTCATTAATCAAAATGTAGATTTTTAAGCAAAAATGGCTATAAAGCAAATATGTCACTTAAGATTAAAATGTATAGCTGAAAAAGCAATAAACAAACATATTTATGAAATAAAAACAAAATAATGTATTAATATTATAAGAAAGAAGACAGAAATAAGATTTATAGTTAACAAGTAATAGCTGTACAAATATAAAACAGAGAATTAAAAGTACATTGATTAAAAGATCCAATGATAAGTGAAGAAAATCTTACAATGAAAGTGAAACAAATGCAAATCACATTATAATTATGGAAATAACTGTAGAAAGAAATACAGCAATGCAACATTTTAACAAAACAGAGAACAATTAGCACAGAAGGAACTGACATGGTACAAGTTCTGTCTTACATCCGTGATGTCAAGAGCCTAGATTCTGCTACCATCACCAAGGACATTGGCAAGTATATCCTACATATACTACAATACACAGGTAATCATGTAGTCAGCTGTGGGAGTAGTAAACAGAGAAAAAAAATCTTAATGTAATCTCAAGCAATAATAAAACAAAAAGTAAAAAGTGTTAATGGCTCTGGTACATGCAGACACAGCCAGTACCTGTAATTTTGACTTTATTAAGTCCTGAAAAAAAGAAAAAGAAAAAGAAAAACAGTTCCTCTAATGAATGTACAACCAAATTAGAAAACAAAGAAGACTAGTTAAAAAACAAATAGCGTTCACGAGGCAGGATACCCAGAAATATGTTAAATTAAACGCACTTTAATCAAATCAAGCGTTTTCGCCTCTGCCCCTGCAGAAGCTTCATCAGAATACAGAAAAAAAGTGCCAAAATTTTCAAACTTTTAAGCCCTTACTAGGCAACATGATGTCACTTCCTTAGATACACATATCATAATTCAGTGACCCTGTAAGAGGTACAACTATATAAAAACGATCATACCCATAATCTATACCAGCGTATTTACACAATTTAAAAAGATTCACAACAAATGAATCTACCTTAAAACAAGCTTCCAAGCAAACAATTACAAGAAGTCTAAAAACTAAAAATAAGAACAATGGAGCAGGTTTAATATACATCCATGGTTATAAAGGATAAAAAATGATCTTGCCCATAAGCCTCAGTATTATAAAGGACAAATATTCTGTTAAAAAGAGCAAGTATTTTTAGACCAACAAACTTGCTTCAAATACGTTTTTTTCCATTAACCCATATCCTATCTCAAGTAACTTCTATACTTTAAGATAGAAGAAATATTACAACACTCATTCAACCCAGGTTCTGAAAAAGCATCAAGTAAGATTTGCCACTCAAGCTCCCTTGTTTCTAAAACAAGAGACTGGGGTCCCCCCCAATCCCCAATGTGACATGGTCAATCCCCATAAAATGAAAGCTATGTCCTATATGACTCAGAATGTGTTTTGATAGGGCATTGTCACTTCTCTTATTTTTTATTGCATAACTGTGCTGATAAATACGGTCCCGTAACCTATGGTCCGTCTTCCCTATATAAAACACAGGGCAACAGTCACAGAAGGCAACATAAACTACAGATTTTGTATTGCAGTTTATCTTGTGATTGATAGTGTATTTCTTATCTCTGATAGTGAATGAACTCCCTATTCTGAGAAGTTTGCACCAATTACAAGCACCACAGGTTGATGTACCATTTTGTCTAGTAAAGGAATTAACCAGTCTGCTCCTCTGCAGGAGTTCTTTCAAGTTACTACCCCTCTTATATACAATAGAAGGGTATGTACCTAGTGTATTTAGTAATGTTGAATTGTTCTGAATAAAGTACCAATTCTTTCTAATGATAGAACACAGATCCCCCGCAAATCTGTTATATGTTGTGACCAAGCTTGTCTTAAAATCAGTCTCGTGTGGACGGTCGTCAGTATTAGTATCAATAGCCAGAATAGCGTTGTTACCAAGACCTGACATAGCTTCCGTCAATTGAGCAGTATCTTGTTCATTATGATAGATTAAAGGTTGGTAAATTCCATTGTCCCTTTTAAAAGAAACCTCATCAACCAAACTATCAATCAAGTCTTCAGGGTACCCCCTATTCATAAACATTTCTTTCAAAGTGGCACATTCATGTTCAAATGCTTGGGCCGTACTACACATACGGACCGCCCTAACCAGTTGCCCCTTTACAATTGATCTCTTTTGTTTCGGTGGGTGGTTACTAGAAAAATGCAACAAAGAGTTGCAATAAGTTGGTTTCCTATAAATCGATGACTGGAACCGGTTATTGCTCAAATCTTTTACCAACTTCACATCTAGGTAGTCAATTTCACTTATTGAAAAGAGATAAGTGAATTTCAAAAATGAAGTAGTCTCATTCATGTAGTTGGTAAGGTCTACTACAACCTCTTCACCCCCTTGGACTAAAATAAACACATTGTCTAGGAAGCGCGTATAAAATTTTATGACATTTTTAAACCATGGGTTATTTAGAAGAAATGTTTTCTCCCAGTAAGCGACAAACAAATTCGCTACACTTCCCCCACAAGGGGAGCCCATGGCAATCCCTTGTTTCTGGAGGTAGTAGCAGTTGTCAAAAATGAAAAAGTTTGAGGACAAAACAATGTCCAGTAATTGAGTTACGACAGCTATGTTGTCCCTGGGTGCATTAAAGCTCATCAACATCAACTCAACCCATTCAACCGCTTCCTGGTGTGGTATAGAGGTGTAAAGGTCAACCACATTGATGGTTAGGAAGTTGAACGACGGGTCAAATTGAATGTCATTGATTGATTTCAGAAAAGACCAATAATCTTTACAGATTTCAGGAATTAACCGCAGGTATTTAGATATTATATTGTCAATAAGTCTAGAGCATGGATGGGTAATTGAGCATCTCCCATCCACTAAGGCTCGCATCGGTGGATTTGCCAAATCTTTGTGGATTTTAGGGATCCCAAACATGACCGGCACTTTAGGGAAAGAAATATTGATAAAATTATAAGTATCAATATTAATCTTGCCTTCAATAAACAAATCCCTAAAGTACCCTTTAATCCTGTTATGGGATCCTACCATCTCGTTTAAGGAAGAGCTTTCATAGGCAGGGGAGTTTAACACAGACAACATTCTATTATTATAGTCTGCTTTGTCAAAGATGACTAAACCCCCTCCTTTATCGGGTTTAATAACCCTCACTGACATCCCACATAAGTTGTTTAAAGCCATCATTTGATCTAAAGAGATGTTGCTCCTATTATCTAACCATTTGATAGAAGCAAAAAGATGTCTAAAATCAAGTTCACAAACACTCTCAAAGATGTGCAAGTTGGGGTTAAGGGGGGATTGAATGTACTCGACAATTTAAGTGTAGGTCCTTCCCTGTATATTTCATTGTTAAAAAAAACTTTTAAATTTAATCTACGCACAAAACATTTCAAGTCTATCAATGTTTTAGATAGACTTAACTTCTGATCTGGAACAAAGGAAAAACCATTAGCCAACAATTCAATCAATTCACTGTCAATAGTGATGTTTGAAAAATTATAGACTTTAAAGTCTCCTTTGGTCTTGACCAGGATAACAGGTTGGCCGTGGTCTAGTAGAGTAGCACCATCATATCTATTTGCTACTTCTGTTTGTTCCAGTTCTTGTAATGTTGTTGGCGGTTGTTCTTGCCCCCTAAAAAAGGCCTCTGTTGAGCCTTATAATTAGGAATGCCATTGTTATTCTGGTAGTTAGCTTTAATTCTGCTGCTCCTCCTTAGTTCCTGGGACGATGTCCCCTCCCCACCATCACCTGGATAGTCTCCATTATCCAAATAATCATCTGGAATATCTTTAGAGGCTGAGGCACCTCTGTTGTTATTCCCCTTATTCTGGTTGTCGCTACTGTGTTTATTTTTGAAAAGGTTGGGATAGGCAAGACAATTTTGGTAAGCTTGTCTATCTCTTACCAGTTTTTTTGATTTGTTAGATTTTAATTTAGACAACAGAGCATCAATACTCGAGAAAATACGGTTGTAGTCGTACTTGTACCGCATGAAATTAATGTCAGTTTTTATAATCTCATCAAGTTGACTAGTTTCAGTCAAAAGGAAACTAATATGGTTGGAATAGTGTTTTATCATTAATTCCAACAGCTCCAACCCCTGTCTGTTGAAAAGAGCCATTAGTTCCTCGGAAAACAGTGAGTCCTGAAATAACCCAGTCGGTGTAAAAGTATTCCTTAACCCTTTAGGAATAATTTTTTCCGATAAACATTGCTGGAAATAAGCAACCTCAAGTTGCAACTTTTTGATCTTTAGCATTTTGCCATCCAAAATTTTAAGTTTGTCAGAAATATTATCAACAATGTTACCTGCAGAGTCAGACCCAGAGACCGGTGGACCAGATAGTGAAGCAGAGCCAAATGTTAAAGCGTCCAAATTCCCAGCCCATTCGGCGAAAAGTGGCACACCAATAAGTCCAAGGTTATTATTCGAAGCAGGTCCAGCCAAGTTTGGAATCGTAAAAGCAGGGTTGCTGTCAGAAAAACGACCAACATGGTTTCCATCTGTAGAGCCTGTTATTTGGCTCCTATTGTTGTTATCATTGCAGACATGCGTTTCATTCATCCCTGATGGAACACCACCCCTCAAATCTGAAGATGTATTATCAAAACTCGCACTACTAATGTACAGGTATAAGGATGGCATCCAATTAAGCTTTTATAAAAGGCCAAATGTTCCTTTGGGACATGTCTAGCCAAGGAGCAAACAAAGAAGAAAACTGAACAAGTGGAAGTTTGCAGTCTATGACAGTAACTATTACTGCAGTGGACTGTATGTTGCCTCTGGTTCAAAATTCATGATTTTTTTTTTTTTGGTTTGCTGGGCAGCTGACATCTACAAATGAGTTCAGCTCTTATCTAATGTTCTGTGATGCATTCAGCCACTGGTTCTGCTTGCTGCTCATCTCTTCCAGACATTTCTTTCTGAGCTAATCAATGTGTAAGAGGGAGTAGGGTGAAGAATAATGACTTGCAGTGATGCTGCAATAGTAGCTTTTTATTCCCTTTCTGTTCTGTTACAATATGAAGGAAATTTAAGAAGCAGCAAAGCAAGTAGCTAGATAAGCCCTCCCTCTGGATCACCCTAATCCTAGCCAGATATTGCATTTGCTTCCTACCCTTGTTTTGTGTTCAGTACAAAGAGCATTAGATAGCTCTCAACTTTCCCTGATTTTGCACATTGTCCCTGATTTTTCCTTTATACATGTTGGTGCAACCTAACAACTTTCTATGTATCGAAAAGTAGTATTTATCTATTTAGCCTTGAGAGTTGTGTAGATGTGTGTGTGTGTGTGTGTGTGTGTGTGTGTGTGTGTGTGTGTGTGTGTGTGTGTGTGTGTGTGTGTGTGTGTGTGCACGCATGTGTGTGTGTGTGTGTGTGCGTGTGTATGTGTACGCGTGCGAGTGTGTGTGCGTGCATGCGTGTGTGTGTGTGTGTGTGTGTGTGTGTGTGTGTGTGTGTGCACGCGTGTGTGTACGTGTGTGCATGTGTATGAGGGAGAAGGCTCTAGTACTGGCGAAACAGACATTAGAACAGAACATGAGGATAAAATCTGGAATTACAGCTATCAACTGTTTCTGATTTTAACTGATTTTCTTAATCTATTCTTTGTAAAATATGAATTTTCTATCAATTTGTTGAGATAGTTGAGTTTCAGAATTCATACCCTTTAGAAAATTGCATGTTGCATTCTAGCAACTTTGTAAGTCTATAAAAGCAGTTAACCTGCCCCTGACTTTGGTCCCTTTCCTTCATTATTCTTTGCCATTGTCTACAATTCTGATGCTAATATGCCTGAATTCACCCTAGTGGGGAGAGGGGGACAGGTTAAATTCAAGAGGAACGAGAGAAGTGGGAGAGGGTGACATATGGGTGTCAGCCCTGGTGTTGGCTGTGTCTGTGTGTGGATTAGGTAATATCAGATGATGTCCCTCTTGGTATGAATAGATGACTTGCACAGTATGAGTAAAGAACCGTAACAAAGGGGAGATGAAGAGAGTGGCTGCTCTGGGTGCAGCCTTTTAAGGTTTACTGTATAATTTGCATCTGTTGATGGGACATAATTGCAGGACATGCATTCATAGAAAAGCCACAAGTAATATTATAATTATTGTACTGAGGAAGGCGGTCGCTCCTTCCCTGCTAACTGATATTCTGATCAGCTCTTGGGGGATGTGTACTAGAAATGTAATGCTGAAACAGCTTCTAGATATATGAAAAGCTTTTTTTTGTTGTTATATCTCTTATATTAGCTATGTATTTCTTACATTTGAAATGCATAAGCAGTAATGTTTTGTTTTTATAAAATTATTCTTAGGCAGCACTTTTGCTGCAGATGTCGATTTTGATTGTTTATTACTTTCTTTTTATTGGCAAATGCCTGGAAATGTCATTTGATAGGTATCTTTTGTGGCTGTATAGTTTCTCACTTCCATTTTATATTAGTTTCTTTACATGTGATTTAGCTTTTGTGAATTTGATTGATTCGTACTTATTTTAAATAAGTGCGTTGAGTTTGTATCTTTTGTCTGAAGAAGCAGTTTGGTTTTACCACAAAAGTGCTCAGCATTTTTATCAATAAATATATTTTTTATATTACTCAGTCGTGGCAGTTTGGAGTATTTTATCTCTAGAACGCAGAGTATGGAATCATCTCAAAGATGCATACACACATCATGAAGCAGAGCCCCGGCCATAACCCCCTGCAAGCCATCTCCAGACTACTGGATGTGTGATTGCTAAATCTGTCATGGAGGTGCACATGTCACCTATGGACAGAGGCACTCTGTAATAAAATCAAACTCATACGCATATAAGCCTAATGTCTTCCATCACACAGATATAGCAATTTGGCTTTAAATGGTATAATAATTGCTATGACTTTATGTGCTCTTGCCCGTTACCATAGTAATGTCCTATGACCCTATGAACATTGCACATGTCAATGTTGTTGTCATCCACATGTGCTATGTTGAGGTGTTGATTTACTATAGGCCTACAACAGTGTATTCCAATCTGTGACTTGAGCTACTGTACTGATGGCCACTGCTGCCACTTAGTTACATGTTCCTTCCACAACAGTTGTAGTAATATGCATCCTGAGGACAGCTGACATGGTATGATGCTATGTATATTACTGCCTTACTAAGGCATGTTATCTGATAGTGGAGTATATCCACATTCTATACAGTTGTCATTCAACCATCACAGTGACAGCTGCAGTATAGAACAGGTGTGCATGTGTTTACCTAGCATCTTTAATGTTGTCTGACATACAGCAATATTACACCATAGTGATTACATAGGTACATATGGCTGGGTTCATCTGCATGTTGTAATGCTGTGATATACACAAACATATTACGTACTGAGATTCACTTACAATCTAGGGGAATTCATTGTAAGCAGTGCTGTGTTTCTTTTCACAAGGATTATACAGATGTTCTCTAGCAGCATCGTGTGATTGTCAGCATTTGTGTCATTATCTGTTCTGCATCAACAGCATCCACCTCAGTTGTATTGTGTCCTTATGTGGTGTCAGGGGCTGTCATCCACACATTTCCATGGATAAATATATAGGCATATGATGTACAACTCATGTAATGATATGAAATAGTTAGAGTTCTACAACTGTGTTAATATTTCCACTGTGTTACATGTGATTCATACCAAAGGGTTTTTTTGGAGGTCACATACAGCCTAAAGTCCAATTGTAGTATAGGTACAGCTATAGTGTGATTGTACTGTGTCATGGATGTATCACTACATCACGTCAGTAATACGACTTGATAGTTTGCATGAACACATAGGGATGTATGACAGGATTTCATGGTAGTATAACATTTTCACTGACAATGTCACAGGGACAGTGATCATGTAGCACATGTGTTGAGGTTTGACATGTACTTATAGAGGGTGCTTCATGTATTATTTGCTTGTGTATAATATTACAGTGACAGCTTCCTCGATCACTGATACTTCACTATACACTGCTGTACTTTCTGTGCACATGGACATAGGTGATGCATTGCCATCAGTCTCACATACTGCAGTACAATGGCTCACTTAAGTCACACATCAATTGCTGATGCTTCAGACAATATCCATTGTTATTACATGTGTCAGATGCATGCAATACCCAGCTTTGTGTAGGAGATCCACTCATAATAGTGTGGTGTTTGTATGTGTTGATCATACCTCTCAAACATACAGAATTCCTTGGAATTTCCCAGTTTTGAGGCTAAAATAATGGATTGCCACGAATTCATGAGTGCCCATTTCAAATCATGATTTTCTTTTTCTTTATTTACAATTTTTTCGATGATGCTGATGTCATCACACATTGTCCCACATCATCACCATGCAGGGGCATACATGATGACATCAGCGTAGTGAGACCATGCCTGACCCCCGACTGCCTGTAAGAGAGTTTAAAAACAAAATTGTTTATATGGTTGCAAGCCTGCTTACTAGTGCACTGACCACTTGCGGCAGCTAATGAAAGAGTACATTGAGATGACTCAGACGATCCAACAAAACACGTTTGTATGTTGCTTTAAGTGAGCTGGTGTGTGGAATAATAGACGCGAATCAGTGACGTCAAGAAAGGTGAAGGTCTAACTGATGCAAAGAACAACTTGTATATTTTGTATTGGAAAAATACCAAGCTGTCTATGTACATTTTGGGTATCTACTGTGTGATATTCCATCTCCATACCTTGTTGTGCATATCTTCATAATGTGCAGTTGAACAAGGCTATTCAAAGATAATTTAGGATGGTCAGTCTGTGTATTCTGACTTCTGAGGGAGCTACAAAACTAGTTAAGGAGTACAGGTAAGGACCAACATTATAGAAATGAAATATCTAAAATATTGCTCGCTCATTATAAAAATTAAATATCTAAAATATCACTATGTACGTACAGTTAACAGATTTCAGACCATTAATGCATTCACTTAAAGTGGAAACTTTGGAAAGTAGTACATTCATTTTACGTATCTAAATAGTCATTTTTCAAGGCTATGTAATCTGTGCATTATCTAAGGTGGAGGTTTGTTTTGTATTGTGATTAGATTGTGTCAAAATTAGATTCTGGGAAATTGTTTAAAGACAGTTTGTGGAACTGTTCCAATTTTTTTAATATTTTTTAACAAATAATCTAGTTGTGCAGCGTCCACATTTCTAACAGGAGCATTACGTTTATGTGCGGATTACTGGCAGTGGCCTTGGATCAGTCCATGTCCTGTTTTGATTGTATTCTGTGCTGTTGCTAACCTTGGAAGTTGGAGGTTCACTGTTTTCTTGCCATGCTGATTACCCACATTGCTTTTGTTTGGTTGTCAGAGGTGACCACTAGATCATATGTAAAGTTAAATGACCCACCACAGTTGGACTCGGTAGGGACAGTACAGACACAGTTGGGTAAGGGTTGGGTGTTGTAAGTGAATAGCTTCATATTTGTAAATAATAACTTGGCGTTTCATTTTTGTGAATAAAAGTGGGCACATGAAAAGAAAAAATTAAGTTATCCTTTAAATATTATTTTACTGAACCTGCAAACCTACAGCTGAGGGAGACTCCACTTAGAAACGGAATTAATGGAAATACAAATTATCATAGTTGATTAGGGACACCTGAACTAATACACCATGCCATTGTAAAAGTTATGTAGGTTGCATGGCAATCATATTCTCAAGGCAGTTTAGGTAGTGGCAGGTGTTATAAAACATTACTGTTTTCTTGTGTGGCTGCATCATACTGTTCAGTTACAGCACATTCAAAAATAGTTTGGTCCATTAGGTCATGAAGCACTTAAATGTACATAGTATGAGTGCCACACTGGTATGTGCGTGTAGTTACAAGCTTTGATAGCATTTCTCATAACCATACCTCTGAAGCTCTCAGAGCAAAAAATCTAGACAAGGCCAAAAATAATGGTAGGACAAAGGCCCAAAAATAGGGACAGATTTTAAATATTGCTCCTGTGAACTCTGATAGTAATTAGACTAATATGCTTTGTATTATTATGTATGTTCTGAGGGCTATGAAGTCTGAAATTCAAATGCCTGCCCTTATTTATTATTTTGTGATTTCAACCTTCACATTGGTATCCCACAATTCCAATAGAGTGGGTGGGGTTAATAATTATGCATGCAAATTGTATGTTAATCAGTGTCTCGATTTTTGGCCAGTTGTACCTACTTTTCATGGGTCTTTGTCCAGATTGTTGATGTTTCCAGGTTGAGCGGTATAGTGTTGATATCCATATGGCCGATACGTCAGGCAGGGATGCTTCAGTCAAGTGTATCACATCTGTCACAGTGAGCTCCCACTCATCTTGTAGGCCATACAGAACTACTCTTTGGGATGTATACCCATTAGGATTTGGCAGTGCAGACTTCCCTTCAAGGTGTTCTACCAGAGGCTTGTGTGATACATTTTTCTATATTGCACACAGTAAATGCACAACTCAGTGACAACATTGATGGCATGATTGCCCCTGATTTCAACTCCAGGTTTAACACCCTCCCTATTACACCCTCCAAAAAGTGTCCAATTTTGGGGAAGGGGTGGTAAATTCCCCTTATAGAATACTGACAATAATTATAGTTGTACATGACTGTTACTGCAGAACATGTATAAGTTACAGTCACATATTCTGTCAATGTCACAGATTAATGGTCATAATATTTAAAAGTGTCCATGATTGTGCCTGTTGCTGTCTACACTTGTCCAGGAATCTGTTGCTGTGTGTCCCTGATTGGTTAAGAGGTATGGTGAAATATCAATCATATTCAAGCAAGTCATTTTGCAACTCTTAAGAGTATGCACATACCCCCTATTGTATATACCATCCTTGCTAAATGTTCTCTCCAGTGAACATGTTTACATCACAACCATTAACCTCCATTGACATGTAACCTTGTGTGACCATCACATAGTATTATCATGTGTGATGATATACTTGCACAAGAGGTGGAAACAGCAGTACGTGCTGTGCTATCTACATATGTGCATAATGTTATGCTACTGACTTGCCTTGGAAGTATAGATAGATTGACATATCCTACCTTGTGGACATTGCCATATTTAGCAGTCCTCTTCTTTGTTATTCACTCTTATCATTCATGCTTGTGCCCATTTTCATCAGCACACTTTCCCTGCCCAGGGTACATTTCCTTGTATTTTGCCCTTGCTGTTTACTCTTCCTCTCCATTATTTAATTGTTTTAGTGTACATTGCACTCGGTACACTTTTCTTTACTGTCTTATTACTGATGTTATTGCAGTATTTTCGCCCCTGGTAATCATTATGGGTGTCCACATGATCTCGCGGAGCAGGTTTGCTGGAAGACAAACTTAAATGCTTCTTGTTTCTGTGCCTGTGCTGCTCGACATGGTTTCCTAGCAGCAGCCCTGTTGCTGGCCATGCAACTGTGCTTGTATGCCTGTAAGCATGATGAGTAGCATGAATATGCAATTAGCGGTGCTGCTCACTGCACTAACATGTAAATTCTGTGTAGGCTTTGGCGCAAAGTCTACACAAAGTTCATCGAATTCCTGGAAGAGTCCAGCTGATTGACATCCCAATGTAACAAACATAACAAATCAAAAACAGGATGACAATAAGGTAACTCTACTGAATGCCAGAAGTCTCAACAGCAAAACCCCTAACTTTTGAGTTACTCCTGCATTTAGAGCACATCCATGTTTGTGTAATTACTGAAACTTGATTTAAACATTCAGAAAGCTCTTCCTCCATGCCTGGGTTTTGCACCATGCATGTTTTCAAAGTGTATGGAAACTGGGGTGCCATCTCCAAATTTGTTAGGGACCATTATCACCTCTAGGCAGATCTCCAGGGACCCACAAACAGATCTAATTGAATTTCATATTCCACTAAACAAACACAACTGTGACTTTATAGCCTTTTGCAGGACTATCTCACCTGACACTCATATAAAGTTCCCCAATGTAATCAATGAACTTCCTATTAACAGAAACTCTTTATTTTTTAAGACATTAGCTAAACATTAATAAACTGTAGAACCTATATATCAAACGTAGGATATGCCAAAACTTAGATTTCATAAACAAAAGCTGCATGGAACAGATTGTTAACAAGCCTACTACATGGCATAATATTCTGGTATCTCCCTCCCTGGTTAAGTCTGACCTTAAATTAGTTATGTTTACTATTAGTACCTCTAAAGCTGAAGACACCAAATCCTCCAAATTCAAAGAATTCAAACTTACAAATCTCTATGTTTTATGAAGGAGTTTTAATACTGGCTCATTCCAACATAACCCCAGACATCACCTCAGCAGGAAGATATACAAAAGAGCTCTGGCCCACTGTGATAAATGTATAAAACTGACAGCACGTAAAGATCTAAATAGAATGGAAAGTTTAAAAGTAAACCACATCAGTGGCCTTCCCACATAAACTCTTCAACAAAAGAAAAAAAATACCCTTAAAGAATACAACAGATCTATAAACCCTCAAATCAAGGATAACATTAAAAATGACTGAAATCTTAAATGAAGCAATAGAAATACAACCCATGAATGGAGGTTAGCATCTGACAATAAGGACAGCTACAAATCCTTATTAAGTTACATTAGAAAATGAAGAAATAACACCCAACATTTCACAGATGGTGCCAAAGACATTACCAATGTACTAACTAATAAATCCAATGTCAGCTTCACCCCAGAAACAATTATCCGAAGTCCATTTATCCCTGAAGCCAACAGACCCCAGCATCATAACCAAAGATTATGTACTAAAGGCATTCTAAAAAACTAAAAATACTTCACTGAACCTGATGGTATACCTGCCTATTTAATAAACAGTACTGAGCATTCCATGACAGAGCCGCTCCTTAAACTATCAGCTTAGCAAAGGAAACATAATTAAAAAGAAAAACAATTAAGGTACATGTCCCCTTATGTTCCCAATTGTGCTTAGTGCCCTGCAATTCTAATGTTCTGTTTTACAGCACTGTTGAGGCAGGTGGAATCTCCATGGCTGCTCTTTGCTTGATTCTTCCTTTCAAAACACTTTCATCTCTATAGGTAGAGTTTACTGTCATTACTAGCAGTGTCCCATTTCTCCATGTTCTCAGGCATTTGTACCTACATGTTCTGAGCTCACTGCTAGACACAGGCCTTGACTGATTAATTCCCAAGAGAGTGGGAGTAGTGACCTGCTTCACTCCTCTCCCACCCCCAATTCTCCAGCCCCCTTGAGACCATTCAATATATTTGCTCTGATCTCCACCCAAAGTCACACCCTCAAGATCTACCTATCTATTCCACCATAAAACCACATAACCCTCTTATCTCATTATGCTTAATATTAATGCAAGTCTTAACTCCCACCTACAACTTCCTATACAAACACATCACACATCCAATCAATAAAATGCTCCTCTTTCCACAACTTACCCTGTTCTACCATCTTCTTCTTTTCTCTTCACCTCCCTCACCCCCTATAACCAATAGCAAACATCTTATTAAAACACTTAACCAACCAATCATCATATGAATATATATTACACCTACTTCCAAAACTTCCACACCAACAAATTACCACTACAACCCCCTAGTAATCACAACAAACCCACACTCAAGCTCACCACTGTCAAGATTACTCTTTTTTATAATTAGGTTCATAGGTTCATAGGTTCATACTAGGCTATCTGCCCTAGGGCATTTATAAGCCTAGCCAGAATGTGTTTGGCTTTCGCCACCCATTTTAAATTTATTTTGCTATGCCCTTTTTCGAGGTTAGTATACTGTGCCTCTGTCTAACAGTGACACAGAAGTGATACCCGGGGTAAACCTACGATCTCCCATCCACTCATCAAGATTCCTCTTGAAGAGAGTCAATGAGGGACTCTGCCTAACCTGGACTGGGATTTTATTCCAGAGTGAAGGGAGCCTCTGGGTTATGAATCTGTCCCTCCAGCATGTCATATTTATTTCAGTGCTGAGGTTCAAGTCTCTCGAGCACGTAGCTCAATGGGATTTGGATTTTCTGAGGTGCAGCATGTCCATTAATTCCGGGTTGGACATGGCTTTATACGTCAGGGACAGATCGCCTCTGAACAGGCGGTATGCCACTGAGTAGAGCTGGAGTTTCTTTAACCGGGCAGCATATGTCATCTGTTTGAGCCCTTTGATCCTCTTGGTGAGGTACTTTTGGGGTCTTTCCAGTTGCTGCAGGTGTCTGGTAAGGTACATTCCAAAAGGGGCATTGTACTCAATTATGGGCCTGACGAGGGATGAGTAAAGAGGCACGATGACCTCCCCTGATCTAGATGTGAATCCCTTCATGATTAGGTGGGCTATATAAAATGTTTTTCTAACCACTTTGGCCACGTGGTTGTCAAATGAGATATTGCTATCAACTTGGGTCCCCAGGTCCCTAATTACTTCTTCTGTACTTAATGGATTACCACCTATGTGGTAATTTGTGGGCACTTTGTTTTTGCCAAAGGGGATGACTATACACTTTTTGGCATTTAGCTTGGGGCCATGGCTCTGGCACCAGTTGTCTGTTTCTATGAGGCCCTTTTGGAGGATGCTTGTGTCAGCTGGAGAGTCGATTATGGCACCCAGTTTGCAGTCATCTGCGAACTTGGTCAGCCACAGTCCTTCCGTGTTGGCCTGTACCTCCGAGAAATATATACCGAACAAGTGAGGTCCCAGGACTGAGCCTTGTGGGGCACCACTTGTAACTGGTTTGGAGTCTGACATGGCTCCAGCAATTCTAACCATGTGGGCTCTGTCCTTGAGCCAGTTTGCAATCCATCTAGTGACATAGGGGTTTATATTTAAGCTGGTGAGCTTATCTATAATGCCCGAGTGGGGTATTGTATCGAAGGCTTTTGCGAGGTCCAGGTAGGCTGTGTGGACCACCTTCCCCTTGTCAATGGCCTTGGTGACTGTTTCAAAGAAATCAACCAGGTTTAAGAGGCAGGATCTGCCCTTAACAAAGCCGAACTGGGTAGGATCCAATGTCTGTAGGTCCCCAATATCTTTATTTATGAGGTCCATGATGATCCTTTCCATAGCTTTGCATACCAAGCTAGTCAGGTTTATGGGGTGATAGTTTCCAGGATCTGTTGAGGCACCACCTTTATGGAGAGGGACCACTGTTGCTGTACGCCACTCTTTGGGCACATATCCTGTAGTAAGGCTGAGATTGAACAGTAGTTTTATGTTTGGGTTTAGCTCTTCTTGGAGTTCATGTAGGACACAGCCCGGGACACCGTCTGGTCCCATTGATGCTGTGTTTTTTGCTTTGGAGAGGGCGGCTCTTACCTGAGCATCTGAGATGTCAGGGGGTAGCACTCTGCTGGGATAGATATTTGCCCTTTTGGTGGGGAGGGGAGGAGAAGTTTGCGCTGAACCTGTCAGCTAGGATGTTGGCAATGTCTGTGGGTTCGGTGTATTTTTTGTCATTTTGGACTAATTCTGAGCATATCTGGGAATTACCACCCAGGTTCCTAACATAACTAAAGAAAGCCTTGTGATTATCCTTAGTGTCCTGTGCAATTTTTCTCTCGAAGCTGGCCTTAGACAGTTTTATGAGTGCCCATAGTTTTTTGCTAATACTGATCAGTAATGCCTTCCCCTTTTTGGGATTTTGCTCTATCATTTAGTAGCTTCCTCCTTCTATTGTATAGTTTGTTTATGGCTGGGGTCCACCAGACAGGACGTCTGCCTTTGGAGGATTGGGTCTTGGTTTTATTTGGGATCGCATGATCCATGCATTCCTGAAGGTGTTCATAGAATGCGTTTATAAAGGATTCTGCGGTCTGGGCCGTATTTTCCACAGGCCCAGGGGCTTTGAAGGATTCCACCTTGGTTTTGAGGAGTGTGAAATTTGATTTAGAGAAGTTTTTCACTGTGGTTTTCTGGGCAGGGGGTGGGGTCGGGATGTGAATATCAAGTGAGATTAGTTTATGGTCTGATCTTACCAGTGATGGATACACTTCTGGTCTGGAGCATAGAGTCCCTGTGTTGGTGATGATCAGGTCCAGTATGTTTTCCCCTCTTGTGGGAGTGGTAACAAGTTGTTCCATAGCATTTGAGTTTATAAATTCTAGGAACCTTTGGGCTAGGGTGTTGGAGCTAGAGTAATGCTCCCAGTATATGTTTGGGTGGTTGATGTCGCCCAATATAATGGTGTTTGGAGAGACCTTCATATTTTCCAGTGTTCTCAGAAAGGCCGAGTGGGGTTCCTGGGTTTGGGAGGGTGGTCTGTAGCAGGCTATAAACTGGAAGGCAGTTTTACCCACTGTTAGTTGCACATGGATAGTCTCTGATGCTTCGTGCTTCGCCACCAACCTGGAGGTGTGGGTATCTTTGATGAATATCGATACTCCCCCTCCTTTTGTAGTTCGGTCCAAGTTTTGGGGCCGAAAAGCATGGTATGAGGTATAACCTGGTAGTGCTGGGGTGCTCTCAGGAGCCCTGAACCAGGTTTCTGTTACTGCACAGATATCGATGTTCTCCATGCTAAGGAGAGTTTCGAGTGCGTGCATCTTGAGGTTTAGACTTCTGGCGTTGAGTAGCATTACTCTTAGTTTCTTATCCCTTGTGATACCTATGGAGGTGGGTTTGTCTTTTGAGCCTTGCCTAAAAAAGGCACTATGGGGGTAGCAAGAGCCTTTGCCAATATCCGAAAGCCCAGGGGTGACAGGTGCAAGCCGTCCCTAGCGAAGCATCGTGGCTTGTCGAGCATATCATCCCAAGCTGACAGGCATTGGATCCCCTTTGAATGACACCAGTACTTAAGCCAATTGTTGAAATTGATCATCTTGTCTTCATATTGTGGTATCATTCTTGGTGAGGGTAAGATGCTACTCAAGGTCAGGGTCATACCGGCCTGGGCTACATGCTCAGAGAGCTCCTTTATGTCTCTTTTCTTGTAGTCCAGGGAGGTACGTCTCAGGTCATTCACACCAGCATGGACAATGACTGAGTCATATTTGTACTTGCCTTGGAGTGACCTGAGTGCTTGTGTTATGTGGCGGATCCTAGCGCCCGACAGGCTGCTCACCGTGACCCTCTCCTTGTTCAGCCTGGTGAGCGGGACGTCAGTGTGCCTGACGATAGAGTCACCTATTACAAGTGTATCAGGTGTGTTGTTTAGTCTTAAGGGCTGTGACTGTTCGGCACACTGGCTTTGTGAGATATGTGTTTTGTTTTGGGGTAGCGGTTGCTTGGGTGTCTGCTTTGGAGGTCTCTGCTGCTTAGGCAGATCTTATTTGTGTGATTATGTGTTTAGTTTGCTGTCGTGGTAGGTCTATGTGAGACTGGAATTGTAGTGAGTGTGGTTTCCTTCTCCTCCTGACTGGTTATGCCAGTACTGAGTTGAGAGAGCTTAGCCTCCAGTTTGGCTATATGGTTGCATCTCTCACATGTGTTGGAATTTGTTGGGAGGAGGAGAGGGTTGTCTGTGTACATGAGGCAGTTGAAAAATTTGCCTCAAGATTCCCAGATTCACCAGCTGG
The DNA here is from genome assembly GCF_019279795.1 of Protopterus annectens. NCBI lineage: Eukaryota > Metazoa > Chordata > Ceratodontiformes > Protopteridae > Protopterus > Protopterus annectens. The sequence continues at coordinate 1,710,690,594 of NC_056739.1, read as the reverse complement.
ACAGGAGAGGAGATTGACAACTGACCTTTGGACATGCTAGAATAATATTGGGAATTCCTTAATAATTGAAAACAAGGGCCAGTGGGGAGTGAGGGTGTAGTGCTTTTAATTTTTAGTGCTGACTTATATAATTGCTTTAGCGCACAAGTGCCAGGTAACTTAAGTGCAATGTGTTACAGGTAACTTAAATGCAAAAACGACAAACAGTAACTTTCTTTCAAGTGAAACAAGGAAATAAGTACAGTAAGCAATGCAGATATCACTAATGATCCACAGAAGCACTGAGAAGCCGCGTATTAGGTGGAATTAGCGTTCCAGGGAAATAACAAGCAAACAAACAACAAGCATATAAACAAAGCTAGATTCAGCAGGCCTGGATCTAGTCTATGCTACAGCAAACAAGGTGTACCAATTTCAGTAAGATACAGTTCAAATATTCAGGCACTATAAACCTTTAACCAGAAATTCCCAGCTCAGAAGGGCAGAGTCCAGCCTCTTCTCCCACAAGAGTGCAGACCACAAACCTTCTTAATGTAAAATAACTGGCCTGAAGCCCAAGTGCCTAAACCAGAACTAATACACTTTAAGAATAACAGACACTGGGCTCTCAATCAGCAGTTCCCAACTTAGAAAGATGAAAGCTACCTGTCCTGCTACCACAGTGCATGCCACAAGCCTTCCTAATGTAAAACAACTGGTCTGAAGCCCAAGTGCTTAATCCAAAAGACTTAGAATGATAGCTACACTTTAATCAAGTTACTACCAAGCAGTAATAAATACAATTGAATACTTTAGAGAATGCCTGGATTAGTGCTCAAGTTACACAAACAAAGCTAGATCCAGCAGGCCCGAATCTAGTCAATGCCACAGCAAACAAGGCGCACCAACTTCAGTAAGAAGCAGTTCAGATATGCATGCACTATAAGCCTTTAACCAGAAATTCCCAGCTCAGAAGGGCAGAGTCCAGCCTCTCCTCCCACAAGAGTGCAGACCACGAATGTAAAATAACTGGCCTGAAAGCCCAAGTGCTTAAACCAGAATTAATACACTTTTAGAATAACAGACACTGAGCCCTCAATCAGCAGTTCCCAACCTAGAAGGATGTAAGCTACCTGTTCTGCCACTACAGTGCAGACCACAAACCCTCTCAGTGCAAAACAACTGGTCCGAAGCCCAAGTGTTTAAACCAAAAGGCTTAGAATGAGTTACACCAAGCAGTAATAAATACAACTGAGTACTTTTAAGATGATGCAAAAGTAAAATAAAGTAGGTAGAAACACAAGTACAGTAAAAGCAGATGAAATTTTTTTTTTTTCTGAACAAGTGCTGAGATCAAACAAACAGATTTGAGTGCTGAAACTAGAAAACTGGCTAGTTATAAGAAAAAAAAACTACGCTATAAGGCTTCCCTCCAACACAGAAGGGCTTGGGGGCTCAGAAGCCTACAAATAGTCTATACCACTTAACAGGAAAGGCAGGCAACAAGCTTAAATTTTTTTTTCTGTTTCCCAGATGCTCTCTTTCTACACAGTAGGAGTGCCTGAAATCAGAATATGATCTCACTGCACTCAGTTGAGTGAGCAAATGAGATGGGCCCAGAAGGAGTATCCAAACACAAATTTACAAGAGGGGCGGGCAGTTTCAAGGCAACTAAGATTAACACCAAAACAAAAACCGGGAGGGTGGGTGGGACTAACTGAAGAGCAGAGTCAAAACTTCCACTTCAGTTAATATTCCTGCAACACACAGTTAAAATCAATTTAAATACTGTATTTTTTTTTTAAAAAAAGTGCAGATAAAGGTAGTTAAATTCTCTTATACGTCCAGTTGAATACAGCAAGTTCTTAGCCGGCCAAAGCTGAGGTTTTTAAGCAGAAAATATTTCACACTGTACCACTTAAATAGGCAAGGACAGGAAATCAAAGAATGTGGCTACCCCCACACCTGTAATTACTAGCAAATAACAAAATTCAGCAAACACTGACTAACTTCCAGTTCAGTTAATATTCCTGCAACACACAGTTAAAATCAATTTAAATACTGTATTTTTGAAAAAAGTGCAGATAAAGGTACTTAAATTCTCTTATACGTCCAGTTGAATACAGCAAGATCTTAGCCGGCCAAAGCTGAGGTTTTTAAGCAGAAAATATTTCACACTGTACCACTTAAATAGGCAAGGACAGGAAATCAAAGAATGTGGCTACCCCCACACCTGTAATTACTAGCAAATAACAAAATTCAGCAAACACTGACTAACTTCCAGTTCAGTTAATATTCCTGCAACACACAGTTAAAATCAATTTAAATACTGTATTTTTTGGGAAAAAAAGTACAGATAAAGGTACTTAAATTCTCTTATATGTCCAGTTGAATACAGCAAGATCTTAGCTGGCCAAAGCTGAGGTTTTTAAGCAGAAAATATTTCACACTGTACCACTTAAATAGGCAAGGACAGGAAATCAAAGAATGTGGCTACCCCCACACCTGTAATTACTAGCAAATAACAAAATTCAGCAAACACTGACTAACTTCCAGTTCAGTTAATATTCCTGCAACACACAGTTAAAATCAATTTAAATACTGTATTTTTTGAAAAAAGTGCAGATAAAGGTACTTAAATTCTCTTATATGTCCAGTTGAATACAGCAAGTTCTTAGCCGGCCAAAGCTGAGGTTTTTAAGCAGAAAATATTTCACACTGTACCACTTAAATAGGCAAGGACAGGAAATCAAAGAATGTGGCTACCCCCACACCTGTAATTACTAGCAAATAACAAAATTCAGCAAACACTGACTAACTTCCAGTTAAGTTAATATTCCTGCAACACACAGTTAAAATCAATTTAAATACTGTATTTTTTTGAAAAAAAAGTGCAGCTAAAGGTACTTAAATTCTCTTATACGTCCAATTACTTGGAACACTTTTCTTTGTGCGTAAAAACACCAAAGACCTCCTTTAAATTATCTACCATAATATTTATACTCCTTCTAAACAGTAAAATTGAACCAAACCAAGGACCAGAAACTACTTTTTCTCAACATCAGAACTGTTCTCTTCCTACTCTGGCCTGTGACTCCTCAACACCTATAACATCAGAAACAATTTAGACCACATAAGTACTTTTATTTCCCAGCACAACCCAGACATTTTAGCAGCCACAGAATTTTAGGTTAAAAAAGATTCCACAACTTTCCAGCACTTTCTAACTTCTTACAAGTATGTCAGTGATGCCAGACCAGGCAAATGATCAGGTTGAGGCTCTCTAAATTTGTATAGAAATAACCTAAACCCAAAAGTCATTGTCCAAGCAAACTCCTTCTTGGGCTCTGGCCCTAATTGGATTCTCTTAAAATTTCCAACTCACAAAAGTAAACCACTACTGATCACTACAACATATCTACCACCCCATTTCCCTAAATAAATTAAAATCACTCATAGCTACCATCCTTAATAACTGTCCCAAAAATAATAATGTAGTAATTTCAGGTGACTTCAGTCTTATTTATTTTTGCCTTTTGTATAAGAAAACTTTTTTATATTAAAATACAGCACCTTAGCCCTTGGTGTCATTAAGGTAGAATGCAACTGGAGAGTTTTTATTTAAATTAATTAAGTGTTTTAATTGTACAACTAAAACTAGTAACAAATATAAAAACTGTTTAAAGACAAAAAAGCAGGCTTCGTTGACACAAAAAACACTGTTTTATTGACGGCACAGGTAAGCGCTTTCGTCGGTTATAATAATCCAACTTCTTCAGACAAAGAAATCCAACACACCCTAGCCTTATATACTATCCATTAAATTACACTAATCAATTAAACCTCTTAATTAAAACTAATTATCAAATCGTATTCATGACACTAAGAAGTTAATACAAACTGTATACTCATCCGTTGTGATATCATAAAATTAAATTAAAAACAATACCATGAGTACGAAAAATATATATTTTTAACATTTAAAACATTCAAATTTAAAAAATTCAAAACAAACATCACAAAAACTCATATTAGCTATCTAATATTCTAATTGTAACAGAAAACAAAGATTACAACAGCCTTGGGCAAGATTAACCATAAACAGTCCTAAACCTATATAAAAAACACTAAATGATAGACTCAGGTCCCATTTTGAAATCTTATACACATCAAATAATAAACCAGACCATGCATCATATAGATAAATAAATATACAGATACACTTAAGTAAACAATTCCCTATCTAACATGTGCCTTTAATTTAAGCAAACATTTGATAGATAAAAAAATCACTGAGACCTGGAAGAATATATGCTGAGGTACGGACTTGCCACATTAACTCACACTCCTCAAGTCTCAATTCCCATGGTCCCCCTCTCATGTCTCGTTCCACTTGCTGTAACACTATAAACTTAAATTGATGAGAAAGGTATTCTAAAACATGTCTAGCTAATGCATTGGTGGTGATGCTCTTATTGGTACTATAACAATGCTCATATATTCTTTGCTTGATTTTTCTCTCGGTTTTTCCGATATAGTAAACGTCACATTGTTCACAAAGAGCACCATATACCACACCCTGAGAATCACAATTAAATTGACCTTGTATAGAATAAACTTTATCTCTAATTTGTACTTTATCAACTGTTTTAATGTATTTACACTGTGGACATTTACTACATTTCATCATCCCAATGCCTGGTTTAGTCAATTTTCTCTTTTTCTCAACCATTTAAGATTTGCACCTCTTTTATATATCATTAGAGGTGCCTGGCCTAATTTTTTATTAAGGCTATTGTCTTCATTAATGAAAGTCCAAATTTTAATTATAATGCATCTAATATTTTTTGAGTCCAGGGAATATGTAGCAAGGAATCTTGCTTCTATTCCCACATTTACCTCAGCAGTCCTAACCAGAATTAATTCATTCCACAACTCATGTTCCAATTCATATCCCTTCTGTACAATAGGATGAAAATGGCCTATTAACCTTTTGTTATCTACTTCTTCAAATATTAAGTCAAGGAAACCTAACGGGTATCCCCTTTTCAAAAACATGGACTTTAATAGGGCACACTCAGTCAAGAAGTCATGATAACTAGACACCATCCTAGCTGCCCTTACTACCTGACCTTTGACTACAGCTCTTTTCTGATGGTATGGATGGCTACTTGTGAAATGGAGAAATGCATTTGAGTAAGTAGGCTTTCTGAAAATAGAGGTCTTATATCTACCGTTTAAACTATCCTTCATCAAATAAACATCCAGAAAGTTTATTTCCTTTGTACCCACCTGGAATGTGAATTCCAGAAAACTGGTTAAAGATGAAATAGCTGTAATAAATGTTTCAATTTGACTGGCTTCCCCATTCCATACAAAACACATATCATCCTGGTACCTCGTGTACCAGACAGCATGTTCCTTAAACAGTGGGTTATTAAATAAATAAACTCTCTACCTGAAAGCCAAAAATCTAGCTAATGCATTGGTGGTGATGCTCTTATTTATACTATAACAATGCTCGTATATTCTTTGCTTGATGTTTCTCTCGGTTTTTCCCTTTGCATATGAAAGGTATGGATGATAAAGATATTAATGTTATCGAAACCTTGCTAGAACTTGTTTTAGCTAACAATTTTTTATGGTTCAATGGGGAACTCTTCTTTCAAAAGAGTGGTATAGTGATGGGATCACCTTGTGGTAGTAGTTTTGCTAACTGCGTGATGGCTTTCTGGGAGAGAGTTTATTTATTTAATAACCCACTGTTTAAGGAACATGTTGTCTGGTACACGAGGTACCAGGATGATATGTGTTTTGTATGGAATGGGGAAGCCAGTCAAATTGAAACATTTATTACAACTATTTCATCTTTAACCAGTTTTCTGGAATTCACATTCCAGGTGGGTACAAAGAAAATAAGCTTTCTGGATGTTTATTTGATGAAGGATAGTTTAAACGGTAGATATAAGACCTCTATTTTCTGAAAGTATACTTACTCAAATGCATTTCTCCATTTCACAAGTAGCCATCCATACCATCAGAAAAGAGCTGTAGTCAAAGGTCAGGCAGTAAGGGCAGCTCGGATGGTGTCTAGTTATCATGACTTCTTGACTGAGTGTGCCCTATTAAAGTCCATGTTTTTGAAAAGGGGATACCCGTTAGGTTTCCTTGACCTAATATTTGAAGAAGTAAATAACAAAAGGTTAATAGGCCATTTTCGTCCTATTGTACAGAAGGGATATGAATTGGATCATGAGTTGTGGAATGAATTAATTCTGGTTAGGACTGCTGAGGTAAATGTGGGAAGAGAAGCAAGATTCCTTGCTACATATTCCCTGGACTCAAAAAATATTAGACATATTATAATTAAAAATTGGACTTTCATTAATGAAGACAATAGCCTTAATAAAAAATTAGGCCAGGCACCTTTAATGACATATAAAAGAGGTGCAAATCTTAAATGCCTGGTTGAGAAAAAGAGAAAATTGACTAAACGAGGCATTGGGATGATGAAATGTAGTAGATGCCCCCAGTGTAAATACATTAAAACAGTTGATAAAGTACAAATTAGAGATAAAGTTTATTCTATACAAGGTAAATTTAATTGTGATTTTTCAGGGTGTGGTATATGGTGTTTTTTGTGAACAATGCAAAGTTTACTATATCGGAAAAAACGTAAGAAAAATCAAGCAAAGAATATACGAGCATTGTTATAGTATCAATAAGAGCATCACCACCGATACATTAGCTAGACATATTTTAGAATCCCCTTTGCATCAATTTAAGTTTATTGTGTTACAGCAAGTGGAACGAGACATGAGATGGGGACCATGGGAATTGAGACTTGGGAAGTGTGAGTTAATGTCACAAGTCCATACCTCAGCACATATTCTTCCAGGTCTCAATGATTTATTATCTATCAAATGTTTGCTTAAATTAAAGGCACATGTTAGATAGGGACTTGTTTACTTAAGTGTATTTGTATATTTATTTATCTATATGATGCATGGTCTGGTTTATTATTTGATGTGTATAAGATTTCAAAATGGGACCTGAGTCTATCATTTAGTGTTTTTTTATATAGGTTTAGGACTGTTTATGGTTAATCTTGCCCAAGGCTGTTGTAATTTTCGTCTTCTGTTACAATTTGTGATGTTTGTTTTGAATTTTTAAATATTTAAAGGTTTTAAATGTTAAATTTATATATTTTTCGTACTCATGGTATTGTTTTTAATTTAATTTTATGATATCACAATGGATGAGTATACAGTTTGTGTTAACATCTTAGTGTAATGAATATGATTTGATAATTCATTTTAATTAAGAGGTTTAATTGATTAGTGTAATTTAATGGATAGTATATAAGGCTAGGGTGTGTTGAATTTCTTTGTCTGAAGAAGTTGGATTATTATAACCATCTAAAGCGCTTACCTGTACTGCAATAAAACAGTATTTTTGTGTCAACAAAGCCTGCTTTTTGTCTTTAATTGTACAACTGTTTGATTAATTTTATTGTATAAATACGTGTTGTAATTTTTTCTGCTTGTATTCTCCATGGAAGGCTATTGCTGAGGCGCTAGAGGTTGGATTAAATTTTTACGGTGGTGGATCCTGGCCTTGTTGGTCGTTTATTTTTATATTTCATTCTTTTTTTGTTGTATCTGTTATGAGGTTTTTCATGCCCAGTGATCCATCACTTACAGTGCCTAAAGTTCTTAGCCTGGATTCTATGGACTCTAGTCAGACTACCACAGAGCAATTCACCATGTTCCCGGGCGAAAGAACTGGTGGGCGATCAACCCAGGAAGAACAAACTAATTTTTGGAAGAAGTTCCTACAAAAAGAACAACAAAGAAGAACTAATAATCCCTTTTCTTGTATTGAACAGTGAGCAAGCAGCTCTTTATCTGCTGAAACACAAGAGGTATTTGATAAATTGGACATACTTATGTCAAAAGAACTAGCAGTACATTTAAACTATCTTAGTCTGCAGAGATATTTGGAATTAGACATTACACCTCATGGCTTGAAAGCCTTTAAAAATCCTACAGCCCCTTTTGATATGCAGGTTAAAAATTATAAGAAATTTCAGGCTAGGTGGGTAGCCACTGGCCACAGATGTTCAATTGAATGAATAAATATCTTGGCGGAAAGAGTCAGATTCAAACAGGCAAAACTTCAAACTGATATTGCTTCTACCTGTGAATCCTTATGTAATGTACTGGGGGTTGAACTTATGGAACAGTGCTTGCATGACATACAAAATAAACTCATAGACTTTGAGAAAGAACTGCTCATTGCAAAAAAATACAAGCTGAACCGATACATCAAAGATTACGGTAGTGGTTCTGCCTTTTCCTTGTTAACCAATAAGAAGCAACGACAGAGAGGTGTTCGGTTTGCTGATCATGAAGAAGACCATTGACATAATGGCAGCTCGAATGTGGGCTCGGATGTCTCCACGGAGTGGGAGAGCGAATCTGGTGATTATCCTGAACTTCCAGCAGTCCCGGATTCATGCTATCTGCAGCGGACATTTTGGAAAAATAAAAGACCTGAATTTTCAGATAGAGAGATGACCAGAAGTGGTAATATGGTCCCAGAACCGGGAAATAGGCAGCAGTGTCATGGGCAACCACCTGCACAACAAAGGTACAAATGAGTTAAGTGGAACTGATTTAAAAACTGCTTGTTTAGAGATTGTTATGGGTAATGATAACCAGCTAAATAGTGCTGATACATGTGCAGTGAACTTGTCCGGTTATACATTGAGTGAAGCTGCATTTTCTGTCTTGAATCATGGTTTAAAATTCATTCCTACTGTCATGCCTAGACCGCATATTATCAAGAAAGATATGTATTGCTTAATACGGAAATTGCATTTAGCATGTTTTTTTAGGGATAAACAAAATGTTAACAGTTTAATTAATGATTTCGACAGTGATGTGTCTTTTTTCTACAGATTCAGAAGACAGTTTTCATTCCTGTGTCTCTAATGATGAAAATCTTGAAGCTTCTAATGCATATTGTAAGTTAGATACACCCAAAATTGTAGTTAAAAAGTCAGTTTATACCACCATTTACACATGAAGGTATACAGAATTTTGCAGCTATGTTTGATTTTGCAATAGACTCCTTATATTCTGATTTTGACAATAAAAACAGTGTATTCAATATAACTTAACTAAATTAGAGCGGAAGACATTACAACAACTTAGTAAAAATGAAGAACTGGTTATAAAACCAGAAGATAAAGGGACTAAGGTTGTATTAATGCATTTCTCACAATATGTTCAGATGTGCCTTGAGCATTTAAATGATGGTGAGACTTATAGAAAATGCACTGTTAAAGAATATGAAGGAGCTATTCAAAAATTTAGAAATTTATTACAGAAGGGACAACATTTAGGATATTTTACAATGGACGATGTAGATAAAAAATGTAATACTGATAATTGTGAAACAGATTTTTCCCAAGATACATAAGGACATTTAACATACACTGGGTCATCCTACTGTGTGTGCGTGCAACTATTTTCTTAACAATATAGGTATATTTTTTACACAGTTTTCTCAGACCATATGTTACTAAACAAAGTTCTTTTATTAGAGATAGTGCTGACTTTTTAGATCAGGTATTGCCCCTTAAATGGAGTAAAGATATATATTAGATGATAACCGACGTGAAAATGTTTATATACAAGCATTAATCATCAGTATGGGTTAGAAGCATTATGTAAAACTTTGGAGAATAGTCCCCTTACATACTATATAATTGAATTGATAGAATTCTGTTTAAAAAATAACTATTTTGAGTTTGATAGTCAAATATTTCACCAATTGAAAGGCACAGCCATTGGGGCAGCTTTTGCCCCCATGTATGCCAATATTATGATGGGATTTTTTTAGATGGAATTTCTTTATCAGAAATAATTTTTCAAGAAGTATGTGGTGACGTATTGTAGATATATTGACAATTTAATTTTTATATGTAATGGAGATAAACAAGAAGTCAGAGATTTTTTGAATGGCCTTCAGGAGAATAGATTTCTATTGAAATTTGATGGCTTTCAATTGGGTAATAAAGTCAGTTTCCTGGATATCTGTCTTGAAGGATGTAAGAATGGTAAGATTATTACCAAGGTATATTGTAAATTTGAGGATGGCTTGAATGTTTTAGATGCAACTAGTTGTCACCCTCCACATCTTTTAAAAATCTCTACCCTATGGTGAGTTGACTAGAGTAAGGAGTTTATGTAACAATACTAATGAAATAAATGATGAATTACAGAAAACATCACAATTGTTCATTAAAAGTGGTTATAATGCTGATGAAGTGTTAGTGTCTTTAGATAAAGTTAGTAAAGATATCATTTGTAAGCCTAGTAATAGTTGTAATGAATATCAAGGTAGATTTAAGAAAAAAAATCAAATAATTTAAGAAAGATATATGCAGTTATGACTTATGATTTGTTAGCATAAAAAGTTAAACTATCCAATTTTATTGGACTTCCCTGTTTAAATACAGGGATTTGGTGGATATTTTTGATAAAAATTTGAATTTTTCATTTAGAAGGGGAAAAAATATAAAGGATATGTTAGCTCATGCTAGATTTTCAAAACCCAATACATGTCTAAGTAATAATCCTAGCCTGGTTGGAACACATCCCTGTGGCAGATATATAACATGTCGGTATGTGAGTAGAACATTTCAGTATATTAATGGAATGCATTTTCAACCTAATACTATGTTTTCATGTAACACAGAAAGCATTGTATATGCACTTAAATGTCCGTGTGAGATGTTCTATATAGGTAAAAGTAAGAGGGCCTTTAAGACCAGGATACATAAACACATGCAGGATATTAAAAATGAAAAATCAGAAAGTCCACTTGCAATGCACTTTAAAAAACATCATAGTAGTAATCCACAAATTTAATTAGGTACAATTTTAGAACATATTCATATCACTCAATATAAGATTAATATAAAGAAAAATGTTTGTATAAGGAAACTCTTTTTATATTAAAATACAGCACCTTAGCCCCTGGTGGCATTAATGTAGAATGCAACTGGTGAGTTTTTACTTAAACTCTTTAAGTGTTTTAATTGCATTATTGTTTGATTGATTAATTTTATTGTATAAATATGTGTTGTAATTTGTTTCTGTTTGTATTTTCCTTGGAAGTTTATTGCCGTGGCGTTAGAGGTTGGATTCAATTTTTACAGTGGTGGATCCTAGTCTTGTTGGCCATTTATTTTTATATTTCATTCTTTTTTTGTTTTATGTGTTGTGAGGTTAGTTATCTTAGCCTTCTTTTGTCTGACATTGGTACTTTCCTAGCAGACCTAGGAATCCTTCAACTCATAAAAAAACCCAGACTCAACACCTTACCTTGAATCCTCCAACACTCCAACTCAACCTGATTATTACAAACATGCCAAACACCATCACCAACATAAACATTCTGCCACCATCACTAAGCAACCAGTGCCCAGTCACCTTTACAACTGTCAGTTCTATAAAATTGCCACCAGGATTACAAGCCAGAAATCGGAGTAGCACTAATATTGGCAAACTTAGAACTTTTTTCACAGCCCACAACTGAAACCATACACTATCCTTACATAATCATAATGTAGCAGATGTAAGCCTAACCACCATTCTACTCCAGCTACAACACAAGCTTTATAAATCCACCAAAACTGAACAGCTATCTACTGAACTCAAACATCTTTTGAATCTAATTGAAGCATATCAAAAATGGAAACAAACCCCAAAAATAGACAACTGTACCTCTTTTATAGCCTTAGGCAAACTTGCCAAGAAGTCTATCAGAAGACACAAAGGAAATCTCCAAACTAAGAAACAAATTACTGTCTTATATTCCCCCAGTACTTTTGAAAAGAAGTTAACCTTCTTACAGGAAGAAAACCTCATGACTCCCTGTCTACAAACACTATTCAATATGGTACAACAAAACTTCCTCCAGAAGATTTTCTTAAAAATTTAGCAATCTCCCATCAATAAAATCCACATCTCCCACAGATCATGTATTGCCTACCCCACTGTCATTCACCCCCTTCTACTTCAAATGCATATATCCCAAAGAAGTCTCTGTTCTACTTGAAAATAGTTCCACTGACACCCCACCTGGATCTGATAACATAAACCCTTGTTTTATAAGCATCACTGTAAATAACATTTATGTCTTCCTCTCGCCCACATATATAAGCTATGTTTCACATAAACCATCATGTCCCAAATTTTGGAAAACTGGTTAATTAAACCCCTCTCAAAGAAAACCATCCCCAAAGATACCTCTTACTTTTGTCCAATATCCATCCTTCCAATTCTGGACAAACTTCTAGAAAAGATAGTGTATAACTTACTCTCTGTATATACCCAGCTCTCCTCCAAACAACATGGATTTTGGCCTGGATGAAGTACTATGACATCCACTGTAGTCCCTAACTGATTTCATCCTGCAAAACTCTGATAGTGACCTCCTTACAGGTCTTCAATTTATAGAACAGGCATTTAACCTCATTGAGCACTATCTTCTCATAAATAAGCTAATTGAAATTGGTATCAATGTAAACACCACCTCGTGGTTTAAAAATGTCCTCCCTGATAGACACTTTAGAGTTAAAATAGCATCATCCCCTTCAGGATCTGCACCTGTTACCAAAGGTGTACCATGAGGATCCATCCTTGTCCCCCTCATCTTCTCCATATTCATTAACAAACCTCCTTGTGACCACCCCCATCCCCCATGTATCCTCTATGCTGATGACATGGTTATTTACTAACCAGGTCACACTCACACCAGCATTCAATGCCAACTCCATTTAGACTTACATGAGGTCCAACAATGGCTCATAAACCATAAACTACTTCTCAGCCCCACCAAGACCAAAACTTTTTGGAACTCCACAGAAAATTCAACAAGCACCTGAGTTTTTCACTGTCTTTAAATTATACAACTATTCCATACACACAGACTCCATCTTCAAATGCCTAGGATTATGGCTTGATCAGTCATTAAATGTCTATTTCCACGTAGACAAAATGAGATCCAAAGTAAACTCCCTCCTCTTCTGGACTAAAAAGATCTCCCCCTTTCTATCCCAAACATCCAGAGCAGCCATTACCAAGGGAGTTCTCCTTTTTGAACTTGAATATGAGATTCCAACTTTTGCTTCTGCCTCCAAAAAAAACACTGCTGTAGAACAGGCTATCTCTAACATCATCTTCAGATTCATTACAAATTTGCCTCTCAGTGAGCATCACTGTTTCACCCCAGAAAAAGTCAAATGGCTACCAATAAAACAAAGATCTAACCTACTGTTAGGATCCCAACTCTACATGCAATCTGTGACATTACTCACAAGCCACACCGACTCTCATTACCTCTAGAACCAAACTCAACAGCACTGGACATTCTTTCGGTTCTTGGGCACCTACTCTTTGGCAGCCCTTCCCCATCCTTAAGAATATTCCATATTCAGAATGCAGCTCAAAAAGCATTTCATCATTCAAGCCAAATGCTCTTGCTGCAACACAGGACATATCACCTAACACACTGTCCCTATTTCATCTCTCAAGATTTACTGAAGATTGCGCCACCTTAGAAACTAACGTATATACGGCACATTACACACTGCTGGATTGTACACTGTGCTGTGCTACTCACTAGAATGTATATATATATACAGGTTTGTTCTATGTAACTAGTTGGAACTACTCTGTTATTACTTACATTACTGTATTTTTTATTTGTGAAATGTTTTGTATTTCACCAGGGCTAAGCCTTAGTTTAATCAATATTGATCAGTGCACTACCCCTGTAAACAAATACAAAAAAAAAAAAAAATTCTCCTGATTTTAGCCACTGGCTTCATCCCTGAGTTTGGTGCACAGCAATGCTGATGCCACTCCACAAGAATGGCCCTACAACTGACCTCAGAATGTACAGGGTCATCGGCATGATGAATCTCATATGCAGAACCACGGAGCGTATTATAACTGTCCTGATTATCTATGACATTTGAAATATCATCAGACCTGTGGCAATTTGGCTTTGTTAGGTTAGACATTGTCTAATGAGTTGGGTTAGCTTTTGTACTGTGAAAGAGTCCTGCAGTGCACAACCTAAACAAACAGTCTCTGTGGTGTCCTTCGACGTCTCACAAGCCCAGTACATCAGTATACTGGTTCCAAAAATAAATAATGAAGAAACTTCTTTGCATGGAAAATCTAAGATTTCCAAGAGTTCAGGCACCTAATAAAAAACATGCAGTAAATGCCCAAAATAATAACCGGTGGTAGAAATACTCTCTTTAAAAAATGTCCAAATTATAAATCCACTAATGAAAGTAGAGAAGCACAAGCTGGTTCAAGTCAAATCTTCTGTTGATAACTGGACTTCTCCATTCCCCCACCAGCTGTCTTTATGTAATTTATTCCTTTCTACACTCCTTCTTTTGATAATTGGACTTCTCCATTCCCCCACCAGCTGTCTTTATGTAATTTATTCCTTTCTACACTCCTTCTTTTGATAATTGGACTTCTCCATTCCCCCACCAGCTATCTTTGTGTAATTTATTTCTTTCTATACTCCTTCTTTTAATAATTGGACTTCTCCATTCCCCCACCAGCTGTCTTTGTGTTATTTATTCCTTTCTACACTCCTTCTTTTGATAATTGGACTTCTCCATTCCCCCACCAGCTGTCTTTATGTAATTTATTCCTTTCTACACTCCTTCTTTTGATAACTGGACTTCTCCATTCCCCCACCAGCTGTCGTTATGTAATTTATTCCTTTCTACACTCCTTCTTTTGATAACTGGACTTCTCCATTCCCCCACCAGCTGTCTTTATGTAATTTATTCCTTTCTGCACTCCTTCTTTTGATAACTGGACTTCTCCATTCCCCCTCCAGCTGTCTTTGTGTAATTTATTCCTTTCTACACTCCTTCTTTTGATAATTGGACTTCTCCATTCCCCCACCAGCTGTCTTTGTGTAATTTATTCCTTTCTACACTCCTTCTTTTGATAATTGGACTTCTCCATTCCCCCACCAGCTGTCTTTGTGTAATTTATTCCTTTCTACACTCCTTCTTTTGATAACTGGACTTCTCCATTCCCTCACCAGCTATCTTTGTGTAATTTATTCCTTTCTACACTCCTTCTTTTGATAATTGGACTTCTCCATTCCCTTACCAGCTATCTTTATGTAATTTATTTCTTTCTACACTCCTTCTTTTGATAATTGGACTTTTCCATTCCCTTACCAGCTATCTTTATGTAATTTATTTCTTTCTACACTCCTTCTTTTGATAATTGGACTTCTCCATTCCCCCACCAGCTGTCTTTGTGTAATTTATTTCTTTCTACACTCCTTCTTTTGATAATTGGACTTCTCCATTCCCCCACCAGCTGTCTTTGTGTAATTTATTCCTTTCTACACTCCTTCTTTTAATAATTGGACTTCTCCATTCCCTTACCAGCTATCTTTATGTAATTTATTTCTTTCTACACTCCTTCTTTTGATAATTGGACTTTTCCATTCCCTTACCAGCTATCTTTATGTAATTTATTTCTTTCTACACTCCTTCTTTTGATAATTGGACTTCTCCATTCCCCCACCAGCTGTCTTTGTGTAATTTATTTCTTTCTACACTCCTTCTTTTGATAATTGGACTTCTCCATTCCCCCACCAGCTGTCTTTGTGTAATTTATTCCTTTCTACACTCCTTCTTTTGATATTTGGACTTCTCCATTCCCCCACCAGCTGTCTTTGTGTTATTTATTCCTTTCTACACTCCTTCTTTTAATAATTGGACTTCTCCATTCCCCCACCAGCTGTCTTTGTGTAATTTCTTTCTTTCTACACTCCTTCTTTTGATAATTGGGCTTCTCCATTCCCCCACCAGCTGTCTTTATGTAATTTATTCCTTTCTACACTCCTTCTTTTGATAATTGGACTTCTCCATTCCCCCACCAGCTGTCTTTGTGTAATTTATTTCTTTCTATACTCCTTCTTTTAATAATTGGACTTCTCCATTCCCCCACCAGCTGTCTTTGTGTTATTTATTCCTTTCTACACTCCTTCTTTTGATAATTGGACTTCTCCATTCCCCCACCAGCTGTCTTTATGTAATTTATTCCTTTCTACACTCCTTCTTTTGATAACTGGACTTCTCCATTCCCCCACCAGCTGTCTTTGTGTAATTTATTTCTTTCTATACTCCTTCTTTTAATAATTGGACTTCTCCATTCCCCCACCAGCTGTCTTTGTGTTATTTATTCCTTTCTACACTCCTTCTTTTGATAATTGGACTTCTCCATTCCCCCACCAGCTGTCTTTATGTAATTTATTCCTTTCTACACTCCTTCTTTTGATAACTGGACTTCTCCATTCCCCCACCAGCTGTTGTTATGTAATTTATTCCTTTCTACACTCCTTCTTTTGATAACTGGACTTCTCCATTCCCCCACCAGCTGTCTTTATGTAATTTATTCCTTTCTGCACTCCTTCTTTTGATAACTGGACTTCTCCATTCCCCCACCAGCTGTCTTTGTGTAATTTATTCCTTTCTACACTCCTTTTTTTGATAATTGGACTTCTCCATTCCCCCACCAGCTGTCTTTGTGTAATTTATTCCTTTCTACACTCCTCCTTTTGATAATTCGACTTCTCCATTCCCCCACCAGCTGTCTTTGTGTAATTTATTCCTTTCTACACTCCTTCTTTTGATAACTGGACTTCTCCATTCCCTCACCAGCTATCTTTGTGTAATTTATTCCTTTCTACACTCCTTCTTTTGATAATTGGACTTCTCCATTCCCTTACCAGCTATCTTTATGTAATTTATTTCTTTCTACACTCCTTCTTTTGATAATTGGACTTTTCCATTCCCTTACCAGCTATCTTTATGTAATTTATTTCTTTCTACACTCCTTCTTTTGATAATTGGACTTCTCCATTCCCCCACCAGCTGTCTTTGTGTAATTTATTTCTTTCTACACTCCTTCTTTTGATAATTGGACTTCTCCATTCCCCCACCAGCTGTCTTTGTGTAATTTATTCCTTTCTACACTCCTTCTTTTAATAATTGGACTTCTCCATTCCCTTACCAGCTATCTTTATGTAATTTATTTCTTTCTACACTCCTTCTTTTGATAATTGGACTTCTCCATTCCCCCACCAGCTGTCTTTGTGTAATTTCTTTCTTTCTACACTCCTTCTTTTGATAATTGGGCTTCTCCATTCCCCCACCAGCTGTCTTTATGTAATTTATTCCTTTCTACACTCCTTCTTTTGATAATTGGACTTCTCCATTCCCCCACCAGCTGTCTTTGTGTAATTTATTTCTTTCTACACTCCTTCTTTTGATAATTGGACTTCTCCATTCCCCCACCAGCTGTCTTTGTGTAATTTATTTCTTTCTACACTCCTTCTTTTGATAATTGGACTTCTCCATTCCCCCACCAGCTGTCTTTGTGTAATTTATTCCTTTCTACACTCCTTCTTTTGATAATTGGACTTCTCCATTCCCCCACCAGCTGTCTTTGTGTTATTTATTCCTTTCTACACTCCTTCTTTTAATAATTGGACTTCTCCATTCCCCCACCAGCTGTCTTTGTGTAATTTCTTTCTTTCTACACTCCTTCTTTTGATAATTGGGCTTCTCCATTCCCCCACCAGCTGTCTTTATGTAATTTATTCCTTTCTACACTCCTTCTTTTGATAACTGGACTTCTCCATTCCCCCACCAGCTGTCTTTGTGTTATTTATTCCTTTCTACACTCCTTCTTTTAATAATTGGACTTTTCCATTCCCCCACCAGCTGTCTTTGTGTAATTTATTCCTTTCTACACTCCTTCTTTTGATAATTGGACTTCTCCATTCCCCCACCAGCTGTCTTTGTGTAATTTATTCCTTTCTGCACTCCTTCTTTTGATAATTGGACTTCTCCATTCCCCCACCAGCTGTCTTTGTGTAATTTATTCCTTTCTACACTCCTTCTTTTGATAACTGGACTTCTCCATTCCCTCACCAGCTATCTTTGTGTAATTTATTCCTTTCTACACTCCTTCTTTTGATAATTGGACTTCTCCATTCCCCCACCAGCTGTCTTTGTGTAATTTATTTCTTTCTACACTCCTTCTTTTGATAATTGGACTTCTCCATTCCCCCACCAGCTGTCTTTATGTAATTTATTCCTTTCTACACTCCTTCTTTTGATAACTGGACTTCTCCATTCCCCCACCAGCTGTCTTTATGTAATTTATTCCTTTCTACACTCCTTCTTTTGATAATTGGACTTCTCCATTCCCCCACCAGCTGTCTTTGTGTTATTTATTCCTTTCTACACTCCTTCTTTTAATAATTGGACTTCTCCATTCCCCCACCAGCTGTCTTTGTGTAATTTATTCCTTTCTACACTCCTTCTTTTAATAATTGGACTTCTCCATTCCCCCACCAGCTGTCTTTATGTAATTTATTCCTTTTTACACTCCTTCTTTTGATAACTGGACTTCTCCATTCCCCCACCAGCTGTCTTTATGTAATTTATTCCTTTCTACACTCCTTCTTTTGATAATTGGACTTCTCCATTCCCCCACCAGCTGTCTTTGTGTAATTTATTTCTTTCTACACTCCTTCTTTTGATAATTGGACTTCTCCATTCCCCCACCAGCTGTCTTTGTGTAATTTATTTATTTCTACACTCCTTCTTTTGATAATTGGACTTCTCCATTCCCCCACCAGCTGTCTTTATGTAATTTATTTCTTTCTACTCTCCTTCTTTTGATAAGTGGACTTCTCCATTCCCCCACCAGCTGTCTTTATGTAATTTATTCCTTTCTACACTCCTTCTTTTGATAATTGGACTTCTCCATTCCCCCACCAGCTGTCTTTGTGTAATTTCTTTCTTTCTACACTCCTTCTTTTAATAATTGGACTTCTATGTTCCACTACCAGCTGTCCTTATGTAATTTATTTTCACTCATGCTGACTTTCCAGTTTCTGATTTGACCCCATTGTCCTTTCCTTACTATAAGAAAGGCTACCTGAGCAGCACATTAGTGATTTCATG
Source organism: Protopterus annectens (assembly GCF_019279795.1). NCBI lineage: Eukaryota > Metazoa > Chordata > Ceratodontiformes > Protopteridae > Protopterus > Protopterus annectens. Next base: position 1,710,671,507 of record NC_056739.1, on the reverse strand, counting down.
TGATCTTGTGACTGTCTATATTGGTGAACCATGTGTTGTTCACCATTAAGGCATTTACAAGACAAAAGTCCAGAGGAGCACTTCCTTCATTACTCCTGTTGCTGCAACCATGTGACCATTTCCTTCATTATTCCTGTTGCTGCAACCATGTGACCCTAGGCAATCTTCATATCCACTTTTGTTTATTCAAATAAGAGTATTCAGGTCACCCATTACAAGAAAAAAACTAATTTTAATCCTGTTTATCAAGGAAGTCTTGCAGCTACTTCATAAGCACCACAGTTTTCTCATCACTGTAGCCTTACTGTGAAGTGTAGG